>NC_052135.2:58822464-59131379 GCF_016086655.4 Lepeophtheirus salmonis
TATTTTTGACTCTTTGACTTGGAATTTATAAAAGTTCTCAAGCTCCTTTCTTTTCCGTTTACGCTGTTCACGTGCTTTAATTTTAGCAGAGGCATTCTTACTCACTACTGGTTTTTTGGAAGTAGCTCGAGTCACGGTCACCCAACCCTCTTCATCCTCCGGCGGAGCAATATTTTGAGCTTTGTCATAGTTTTCCACCCATTTTTTGATTTGAAGTTCTTTCATCTCAGGTTTCAAGAGTAGGGATTGGTTATACATTATCTTCCACTTTTCGAGACCCACAGGTATAGGATGCGTTGATGTGGATAGTATGTACTTCTTTGTATTGTCCATGCTCTCTATGACGCGACTCAGACTTGAGGGACGCTCGAACACGACAAATCCGAACTGAAAAAGTAAAGATAATGTATTTATTAATAGATGTTATGATGAAAGTGCTACATAAGTACCTTGAAGCCTTCAATGATTTGATCCTCTCCTTCTATTTCCGAATTCGATTCAATGTTTTTTTGAAAGTGTACCGCATCAATTGCTCCATTGGATACAAATAGTCTTTTAATGGAAGGTTTATCCGCCCATGGGGGAACATTAGCCACCAAAAGTGTTCTCTCTAGAGGCAATTGAGACTTTTGAGATTTGGGTCGATATCGTTTTACAAATAAGTCATGACTAGACTTGCAGGCCTCGTCAAATTTGATAGAAAATACTTTATAGTCTTGGACTTCATTCGTTCCACTTGTTGTTAACGTTACCATTCTCACAATCACGACTCACACGTGAACTAAAGGTGCTACATTGACTTCTTACCAATAATATGAAATTTATGTTTTGATTGTTTATATTGGAAAAATGACGTCATTTTAATTGGAAATAAACAAAGAGGGTACGATTTTAGTCTTTTGTGAAAGTATGCTCGCAACCTCTACTTTTGCGATGACATATTTAATCATTAAATAATCAATAGTGTTTTACCGTGATGTCGTCCATTTTGACAGCCTAAACAACCAATTTTTATAGCAATCAAAACCCTTTTTTCATTAATATTAAGGAAAATAGTGATCTATTGGATTTGAAAATGGGAACAACAAATAGAAGGACCTTACTGCCTATAAATTTTTTACCGCTAAGTTGACTTGTTTTATTATGTAAATATGCCCCCAATGTAAAATGAGTTGAAAATATATTATTTAATCGTTATACAATCGTATTCCCGTGTTTTGGATAGAAAAATAAACTATCATAAAAATAATTCTACAACTTTAATCATTATTATAAATTTTGCCTACGTATTACATTGATTTAATTCAAACATCAGTTTTTATCATTTGTATCAAGTAGTATTCCATGCATGTATCGCGTCTTTTTTTATTCATAAAGCCAATTGACGGAGTTTTATCAAGGTTTTTTGGAAATTTATTCATTTTATGTTGTAAAAATTTCAACTTTGAGCCCCGAAGACGGCGTCTCCTTCAATTATGACGTCAACGAAACTGCTCTCTAAGCAGTTTATCTGTAGAAATGAGAGGTTGCTCTGATTGAAATCAGTAGTAGCTATGAAAAGAAGTAAGAGGTTGTGTGTGAAAATGGTAGAGTAAGTTGAAGGGATTGCCGAGATGTATGTGTCACTTATTGTTAGTGCAACTGCAAGTCTAGTAACGGGGAATTGTTGCCTGTCCTGACTGTGGTGTGAAAAAGTGTTGACTGTTGGATCCTGAGCTGAGATGTGGATGAAATAAAGTTTGAAGATGTCTCATCTAAACAGTAGTCAAGTGTCAAAGAAGATCCGTTCTGCGATCAAGGCTAAATTGGTGGAGCTGGGTGCCTACGTGGATGAAGAACTTCCGGACTACATCATGGTCATGCTCGTGAACAAAAAGCCTAAAGAGACGCTCACGCAGGACCTGAAGCTCTTCCTGAACAAGAACACGGATACTTTTGTTGACTGGCTCTTGAACGTTCTTGAGAAGTTGGACAAAGTGGTGTCCTCCTCTGAAGAGAAGAGGAAGAAGAAGAAGGAGTTTGAGTTGGTGAGTGAGGAGAAGGTTGAAGAGAAGGAGAGGAAGAGTGTGAGTTCGAAGCGGAAGGGATCCTCGGAGCCGAAGCTGAAATCCAAAATCGTGGCTATATTGCCCGATGACTCTGATGGAGAGTATGATCCAGAGAAAATCCTGAAGAAGTCGATTCTCGCCTCTTCTATCCAGGTTCCTGAACGGAAAAGAGGCGTGGAAGCCAACAAAAACCTTGTTTTAAAGGCCGTTGCTGAAGCGGATCAATCCATTAAGAGGAGAAAGGCGCTTGATCGCCTCAGAGACAACGTTGCGGAAGGTCCTCCGCTCCCTTCTTCTTCGCCCAACAAGACTTTACAAGAGAATACAGAGGTGGACCTAAGAGATCGACTCAGAAAGAAACGCCAACAAAGAAAGGAAGAAGAAGAGAGGCGTCAAGTCCGAAGAAGGTCCTCTTCACATTCAGATAAAGAAGAGGAGGATGAAGATTTGGAGAAAATGAGAGAACTTGTTCTGGAGTCCATCAAGAGGAAACAAGAGTCTATGTCAAAAGAGTCTCGTAAAATCGTTGTAGCTCCTGATCACAAAAGAAGGAAAGAGACATCCATATCTCCTTCACACTCTTCTTCAAGGTCTCTTTCATCCTCCTCATCCCTCACTTCATTTGAAGAACTAAAAAAGACACAAGAAACGAAAACAAAGTTTATCGTGACGTTAGAAGGGATCAATTCTAGATATTTTAAAAAGAAGAGAGAGAACGAGGACAATCAAGGCTATGAACCCGAAATTTCACATGCAGATTCCATGAAAAGGCCTTTCCTAGAGGATAGAAGTGGTCTTGGGTCTCAAAGAAGGAAAGCTGTCAACTTAAAGAGCAATTCCATGGAAAAGAAGAAGCCCGAGGCAAAAGTAGCCCCAATGTTACCGGTATCCAATATTGAAAAACCTAAAAGAAAACGTATTACTGCCCCAGATCCTTCTCCTAGTGTCAATCCCATTGCACTGGTAAATCCTCCCAGACAGCCTATTCAACCTTCAAATGTAACAGCAACCACAAGTACTATATGTAGATATTGGCCCAATTGTGTAAGGGGTGCTGCCTGCTTCTTCAAGCACCCTGATAAAATAACATCCAGCAATGGATCAGCTGCCACTCTTCAAAATAAATATTCATGGACACCCGCCTCTCTTCCACCCTAATATTATTTCTATAGTTCTCACTTACTTAATTTACACTCAAAACCAATAACCATTTCAATAATTCTGTCTTTCTTCTTATAGTTACTTATTAATTCGAGAAGATTACATTTTTTTTCTAACGGGTCAATTGTGCAGCCATTGTCGATCAGCTTCTAGGTTTTTATTAAACACACACACACACAAAATTAGTTTTATTATTACTTGAGAAACTATATATTTTTGATTTCATCAATACTAATAATTAATTAGTTTGTATATAGATATGCATTTATTTCGTCAAAAAATAATAATGCAAAAGTTGCCTTAAAAATATTTCAATATTTATTAAATTATAACTAACAAGAAAAATTTGGTTTCCTTATCTTTTCTTTCAAAAATTTCAAAGCTTGTTTCTTTATACATGTCTCCCTCTCTTTATTTATTTCTATCGTGTTCTCTTTTCTTCTTTATCTAATTTTCTCTTCAAACCCTTCTTTACTTTAATCAACCGTTAAAAAATATACAATTTAATGTATATGATATATAACTTCTTATTCTAAATTGACTTTGACCCTCCAATTCAAATTTTCAACTAATTATTTTATCATCTTCTAGGGATGAGCCACACGATAGAAGATTTAAATACAAGGCAAATTATGTATATCTGATACGATACGTTATAATATTAAGGTGATGAAATACAAAAGTATGTAACAGTCACTTATAGACTTCCTTAATTGGTCATATCATTCTAAGCAAAAAATCAACAAAAAAACTAAGCATGAAATGAATACTAATCTTAATTATTAAATTTATGAGTAATGAACATACTTCATGTAACTAATAAATCAGCGTATCAAATTTCATTAAGGCTTCCCCTCTACTATAAGCAAGTGTACTGTAGAGCTGCTCTCTTCAAAAGTCCTAAAATGGATTTGCACAATCGCTGACAATATGGATGATCCTTTGATAGTTCGATGGGGATTGTAATTAAAAGGGGCTTAAATCCTTGCCTCGCTTTTCTTTGCTCAATCATGCCACAAGGAATTCCATCCTTCAATAGAGCGTTTTATTCACATCATTATTGAAGCCGAAGTCATCTCTGGGGCTCTTGGTTGATATTTTTACTAAAGAAAATGGATACATTTCAAAGAAATAACTTCATTAATTGGCTTTAAAAATTATAAAAAAAGACTTCACATCTGTATTGAATAGTACTTGACGCCAAAGAAAAACAGTGTTACATGAATTAAATCAAAGCATATAATATGATCAAATAGTTTGATTTTTACAATTGTTTTTTGATCAACTAGGGACGAGACAAGTAAAATAATTTGACAAAAACATCTTATTCTACTAAATTTAATTATTATTTTATTGTCTATGTTATGTAAAGAAGAATGTATATCACTATTATAACATTTAATGCATACAAGGGTCTGATATATAATAAAGCGATATCAATTTTTGTTAAATAGTAAAGTTTTTTAATTTAGTGATGGGACGATTCCAAAAAATTCCCAAGTTTTTAATATTTTAAATAATAGTCAAAAATACTATTTTGTTGTAAATATATGGAGACATTTATAATTAATATGATAAATAATTTAGATTTGATTTAACGATCAATTCAAACAATCACTAGTTAGAGTGTTTGTAGGGCTCTTACCTCCCGATCAATTACCTACTTATACCCCAAGCCCTTCAACCCCTATTACAATAAATATCAAATATACGACCAAACATTCAACATTTTAACAACCATACAAACGTAATTATTAATTAAACCAAGGATTCCTTGATTTAACTTAATGACGTAAATATTAGTGATACGTATTATTATTAATTAATGTATCTCGTCAAATACGAGATAATAATTTTATGCATCTATGTCAGTATTTTGAATATTTCTATTACAAATATGCCGTTGATATTACATGAGAAGATTTTGGATTATTCTATTTGATTCTTGTGATGTTGAAACACATATATTAAAAATTAGATATAATTAATTATTTATTTTCAATGTAATTATATTTCATTTATCAAGTCAGTTATCCAATAAGACCCTATTCAGTGTCTTTATCCATTTTTCCTCGTTCTCCTTCAACATCTTGTTTGCTCTTTCCACCTAACAATTGAATTGCGGATGATATGGTTTTGTATATTTATTTTCTATTCCCAAATTACTACTCATGTACCTCCCTAATTCAGAGATAAATCGTCTTGCTAAGTCTGAGGTGATTATGGACGGGGCAACCACGCAACTTGAAATGCATCCGCAATCACTGGAGCAGTAGTATTCGAAAGATGTACTACTTCTAGACGCCATCTAGTCCTTCTTTCAATTATAGTAAGTAGATATCTCATTCCATCTACTGGAGTGAAGGGGCCAACTAAATCGACGTGGAGATGGTAGAATTGGTTCTTGTTAGACACATCAACCACTGACGGCTTTTGTTCACGTGGGTTGTGAAGCTATTTTCCTTGATGTGGCTTGTGCCCTTCTGTGACTTTCATAGTGCAGTCTACCAATAATTTTAGTTACCAACGACGGTGGTACAACTGGACTGGATTACGGATGTCACAAATTACATTCAATCCATTAACACCACGATCTTGACAGTTTTCATCTAAGGTCACACCTTATATTTCGATTTAAAAAAAATTGCATTTAAAAAAGGTCGATTTTGATTGATTTATGGTTTATTATGTTCATAATATTTATTCAAACATTTAGATAAAACAAGCTGGTATATAATTATTCAGAGTAAGTAAGTACTAATAAATTAATTTGAATATGAACCATCTATTAACTTGTTTTAATTCACTAACATATAAATTATTCAATTATATAGACTCATAAGTAATTAAATTTTTTCGTCGGAATATTATTGTGATATATATTCACGCAACCTAACCAACTTATTATTTCTAAATTTTTTAATAAATGTTATAAACTTAATTGAACATAAATCAATGAAAATCGACCTTTTTAAAATTGAAATATAAGGTCTATTCTATAAGTTCATCTATGATATAAATCATTTGAAGAAAAAAAATCAATACATTTACACAATACGATATACATTTTTTATTAGATGTAATCAAGATAATGTAATAAATAATTCATGTTTTTATCAATTTATTATTTATTTTGATTTTCATATATATTGTTTTTTCATGTCGAAATATGACACTGAATCTTATTTATACCCTAAAAACTTGATTTTTTTAAAAAGGTTTAAAGGCCAAACCTTCATGGATTGAAAGTTTTAATGGCCATATTCGTGTTCTACGGCTCAAATAACATTAATAAATGTGTGTGTCAGTCTGCGGGCGTTCCGAGACCTTCATTTTGTTGCATAGTGTAATTGACCATTCCAATTAACTTGTGAAGGTCCTTGCCCTTACCAGGTTGATTAAGCATCTCGATTTGGTTAGGTTTTTCTTTAAATGAACTCGATCTCCGGTCGGCAGGACTTGTTTTTTTCCATATTGTACGCCAGGTCATTATCTTTTAAAATTGAAAGTACTTATTCGATGTGGTCATGATGTTCCCTTTTGGAATGAGATGCAATCATGATGTCGTCGATATAGGCAAAAACATAGTCCAATTGTCCAAACAGGGAATCCATGAATCTTTGGAAAGTATTGCAGACGTTGCGTAGTCCAAAAGGTATTCTTGTGAATTCATAAAACCCTGCGCACGTCGTTATTACACTTTTCTTGCTGTCTATGCTTGACATTCGTACATGATAGAAAGCACGCTTTAAACCCAATTTAGTAAAGAATTTAAAAAACTCCGACATTCCTTATACAACCATGAATATAGTCATCATCGGGTAACAGTCTGGAAGAGTTAGGGTATTCCACTCCCGGTAGTCACCATTCATGCGCCACGAACCATCCTACATTGGTACCAAGTGAATTGGGGAAGACCTATTGGATTTTGACCTGCGTATAATTCCAGCCGACAATAGTTTAGAAATTTCTTTCCCACAATAATCTATTTTTTAGGAGTTAGACGGCAAGTACGTGCAAAACAGGGAACCCCGTTGTGAAAATTCAGTGCTGAACTGTATGACGTGCCTCCGGACAGAATTCTTCTTCAGACTGAGGAGGGGGATATCGAGCTAGAATTTTACTGGCAATGTCGCACCTTTCTTTTATCACCGAAGAAGTAAATTCTTTCTGTTGCAATGAACCTAGTTCCATGTTTACGGACAGTTTAAAATGCCTCAAGAAATTGGCACCAACGACACTGTACTCAATATCTGCCACGACAAACTCCCACTGGACCTTGCCCACGGAGTCGAACTCGACCCATAATTTCCTAGAAGCATAAGTTCTCACAGGAGTTCCATTAACGGCAATATCATGAATCACGCCTCGGCTTAGTTGGTTTGCATATTGGTAGCAGTAAAACATTTTGTCTTACTTCTAAACAAGTAAGAAAATTCTGGATAGTGTAAAAATTAATGGGGTACTCCAAAAATAATGATAAAATCTATGAAAATTATTGTTATGACAAAAGAGACTTTGTACAAAGTTTCATAACTAATTAGTATAAAACTTGAAGTACCTTCAATTTATCATGGGTAGATGCGTGTGTTTTAAAAATGCTCAATATATATATATAACTTAATTCCATATTAAAATTTAATAGGAATATAGAAATGTAAATTGAATAATGCATGTTTAATTTTATTAAAAGGCCTATGTATATACAATAAGGGTTATTTTATACTTAAAAATCTATTTATCAATTTAGAAAATAAAATAAATATAATTTGCTTTATATCATAAGTAGAGATGAAAATCATGTGTATTTTGGGCATGTAAAAAAAAAAAGAAACAGAAAATCAACATGGTAACTGATAGTTTGAATAATGTTGGCTTAGCTGTCATGAAGTTTCATTATATCAGCTGTGACGAGGACAGAGGAGGAGAAGGAAATAAACAAGGACATTCGCAAGAATTATTTCGATTTCAGTCTTCAATTCTATTCTGAGTCTATCAAGGACTTACAATTATAACTTTGCAACAATGAAGGTTACACTCCGTCTTTCATGAGCACACACGAATGTTCAATCAGGTTTGGAATATAATTGAAAAAGGAAGTTCACTACTAACATAAATAATCACTAGAGCTAAGGAAAAGAAAATTCATTCTTCAGGTCACACTGTCCAACAGTAAAAATGGTGCAAAAACAGTATATGCCCAATTTAATCCCCTGATTCCATATATGGCCTTATTTGATCTCTGCTAGCCTGTTGGCCTTTCGAAAAAGGTCCAGACATTTTTTTCTATTTTTTGCTAATTTTAAGGTTCAAAGCTTTTATAAACGCTTGGTGTTATAAATGGAGATACATTATGTGAATATATTTTAAAGCCCAATGTTGAAAAATTCAAAAACTATTTTTAAAATGTATGACTCATGCTTATATATCTAGTTATCATTGTTTAAAGTTAAATATAGGTTCTTTTTATTCAGAGGCTCATAGCATCAAGACGAATATATTCAAAAAGTTTAAAATTATGTCATTGGACAACTGAAAGTCCGAAATTTAATTTTTTAAAAAGTGCCTCCCCAAAAACGCTATATATCTTTATCCATTTGAGATAGGCCCATAACAATATTTCAAGGATAAGACTAATTATTTAATTGATCTCATATATTTAGACTGCCCTAGCTAGGAAAGAAAGAGAAAAGAAAAAAGAGATAGAAACAAAGAGAGAGAAATAGGGTAGGGTGATAATTGTGAGAGAAGGAGCCCAAATTCAGGATCAATGTTTATCAATGGAAAAGAGTGCATGTGTGGGAAGGAATCCTTGGTAACAAAATCCCCTCAGAACTGCCCCTGGCCAGTAGAATTTTCTCTGAGGACTCCCTTGAATATCTTAGCTAGTAGGGCAGTTTAAATATGTTGACTTTTCCTATGAGATCAATTCAAAAATGAGTTTTACCCTTGAAATATTATCGTGGCCTTATCTCAAATTGACAACGATATAGAGAGTTTTTGGGAGGATCTTTTTTTTTAAATTAAAGGTTCAGACTTTCATCTATCAAATGAGATACTTTTAAACTTTTTGGATATATTCGTTTTGAAGCTATAAGACTTTTTTAAAAAAAGCACCTATTTTTAACTTTAAACAAAGATAAATCGAGTTATGATCAAGACACAGACATTAAAAAAATGGTTTTAGAATTTTTTAACATTCGGCTTTAAAATATGCAAAAATAATTTATTCTTATCTTCAACACCGAGGGCTCAAAACAGCTTCAAACCTTACAAATAGCCAAAAATAACAAAAAATATTTGGCCTTTTTTCTGAGAGCCACGAGGCTCAAAGAGAAAAAATAAAGCCAAATTTGGAATTAGGGGATCAAACTCTACTAAGTTGATCATATGATGTTCTTGTGCATAAAAAAGTGTGATTTTGTTGGATAGTGTTACCAACCCCTAAAAACGGACCAGCTAAAAAATACAAGCAATTTACATCACTATTTATAGCTCTGAATTAAACTTTTTCTCACTTATTCTTACTCTTCAACAAAATTTGAGTTTTTTAAAAAGCTTTAAATAAGTTCCATTTCTAATTTGGTATAATTATAGTACTTGAAGCGTTGATTACAAATATATTATTAGTTTTTTCGTATCATATATTTTTTTTCAAGAATTTTCAATTTCTTTCTTTCTGAGTATTTTTAGCCTTTTTATAGGATTCTTCTAACTTTTTAATAAGAAAAAATATATCAGTTACCTACACACAAACAAAAAAAAAAAAGATTTATTCTCCTAATTTTATATTGACTTTTAAATTGTACTTAGATTTCAGGTAAATAAGAAACCTTTTGTAAGCATCTTGTTTAAAAATGCACAACTTCCCTGTTTTTTGTTTTGTTTTAGCACCATATGTTTCACCCCTGCCTTTTCTTCGCGCTCTTTTTTTCCTTACAAAAATGTCAAATGTAAATATAAGTTATAAGCTATAGCTCAAATTTGGGTTATTTTAGCCTATCCCACAAATTCAAATACAAAACCTATAATTGACTTAAATATGTGTATAAAAATTGGGATTTTCAATTTTTCTTGATTTTTGCTCAAGATTTTTCTATGTTGACTTACAACATATGTAATTTTCGTTCTTTGGGAGGGGTTCAATCCTACGGATAATCAGTTCAAGATAATAATTTCTCCCGAACTTGTTGACAATAATCTACATTTATTATTGTTAATTAAGTAGTAGAACACGGAAATTACTATTAAATTTTTCTAATCACTGTAGGTTTGTCCTTTAAAGCCTTTTTTTAAATCCTGTTTTTAGAGTATAATTTCGATTCAGAGTCATATTTTGCAGTGAAATAACTATATATATGAAAATTGAAGGCAATACCAACTGATGTAAAAAATATTAGCCTCTAAACATGATCTTTTTTGTAAGAACTGTATTCAAGATAACTTAATAAATATTTTATCTTTAGAATGTTGGAATTTTTTTTTATTTTTTTTTTCAATGGCTATGTGTAATTGGTAAAACTTACGAATAAACCTTTATATATATATATTACAATTTAAAATATTTGTTCTTAAAAGATTTGGATTTTTTTTTTCAGGTTAACCTTTAAGTGTCTCGTAGAATATTAAAAAGAAAAACAATTTATGTCTGCGTGAAAATGTTCCGAAATTAAATATAATTAATTCGATTATTTGACTAATTCTAATGCGTAATTCATATTTTAGAGACAAACAGATTAACCCCAATTTAAATATATTTCATATCCAACGTATCTGATTTTTATTTATTATTTATCATCTTTTCACGCAACTTTTTTTAATGCATATTAATTCTATAATTGATCTAATTTATTCAATTACTAGATTGTGAGTAGGATATATTTGCATGTAACAGTAAAACTCTTAGAGCAGGGGTTATCAAACTTTTTTGAGTGTCTACCACCTGAAGAAATATTATTATCTCCAAGTACCATCATTAGGAATGTTCAAATATCGAAAATTTTATTTATATAGGAAATAATATAGTAGTCGTATTAATGAAGTATTGCAGGCGTGTGCATGTATAATTAGATTACTTTTTCTGTTTATTTTTGTTCTTGGTCTCTTATGTATATCATAATTATAGTTGATAATATTGTAGAGAAAAAAAAAACGCGTGCAAGGAGGAGGGGAAAAAAAGACATATGGTATCATTGTTTAAAATACTGATGTGATTATCATCTCCTGCTTTATTATGATTTTTGAGGGTATAACGAATGTATTTATTAGCAAAATGTTTAATGAAGATATACTACGTATAATTGACTTCGACGTTTTTATCCGTTACAGTAGATTTGAAAACGTCACACTCCATGAAATTGTAATTCATTATGAACCTTATTCTCAGAATAATAGCTAATGAAACGACAAAGTAGAGTATTTGAAATATATTTGAAGCTCAAAGTTTAAAAAGAACGCTTTAATTAAATATAATCTACATACTAAAAAAATAAACCATTAAACATTTAAGTTAAATATACAAAATTAAACAATTAAAATCATATAACTATTAATAATAATAATACAGAATATTGAAATAATAGATTGATCCAGATAATTTTTCTTGTTCTAACATCGGAATTCAGTTAAATATGTCATAACTTTAGGTTACAATACACAAGCGATACGTGGAGTTTAATCAAAAAGATAATCACCCCTCTTCTTCATGTGGAAGTTGCTATATACAATTGTGCACAGGATAGATATATATCTCTACCGATGAGATCTAACTAATTATTAATAATAAAGTAAATGTCAAAATCATAAAATTAGACAATATTAATAAAAAAATGTTAGAAATAAATTAATCGTAAAGATTTAGAGCAAAAGCTAATTATGTAGTAATGTCCGGCGATATTACTCCCTATTAAGAGCATCAAAAAGATTTTCCCCCGTTATTCAGGTATGCTTATATAACAACATACTATTATCATGAAGGATATACACAATTGTTAATTATAATGCAACACCCAATGTAACTACCCTCGTTGTTGTGACCATTTAAACAGTTGTGTTTGCCTTTTATGAGTTTTATGAACACCACTTCTTGGAGCCCATCAACCATAGCTAAGCCTTAAGTGATAAAAAAGTAATATTTATTGACTATGTAATATTGGAAAACCTAATTATCATACCCAAGTCTTAAAGGGAAGTAAGTAGTCTCAGACAAACTAGTTGCAAACCATCCAAAGCTACTACCCCTGTTGCTGTGACCATTTCAGCAGTTGTTTTTGCCCTTTACTGAGTTGTGTATCATAATTCTTGATATGTTTAGCTAAAATAGAATCATATTTTATGGTTAGATTTAAAAAAAAAAAAAAAAATTGAATACTTACTGTGAGATAGTACAAAATTCAGAGTTCCATTTCGATATTCGTAAATACTTTTTACTGATAACTTGATCGTCATTTGGTGTGGATGACTCAAAACATTTTTATATGTATTTCTATAAATGACATCAGTAACAACATCCTCCATTAATTTAATGATGGTTCCTCGTGAAGGGATATGTTTACCCTTGTATTTCTCCATAAATTTTTGAACGTAGATGATTAGCAATGGATAAGTTTATATTACATGCAATAAGCATCGTTGTGAGATCAGAGTTAAAGTCTGACTTGATGTATTCATCGTTAAATTGATTTTATAGATGAATATCGATACTCTTATTATGAAATGAGGATAATGAGTAGCGTGTAATTCTAGACAGGGGACTAAAGGCACGTTTATATCGACAAATCCGACAAACCATCTGTTTCTCATCCGGTAAGTATTTTCCAAATTCCTAGGCCTCCATTTTCAGGAATCCAGACAGAAGGCGACGTTATTTTTTGCATTTTATTCAGTTCTCTATCGACTATCCCCATCTAATATTATTATATTAATATCGAATAATAAAGGCGGGAAGATAACGTTCATGATTGATAGAAGAAGATGTATATTATTTAATCAATAATGCCATAAGTATTTCTTCTCTTCTCCTCGCACGCTTTTCTATTCTTACCAAAATTATCACCCTTAATCATAATTCATGTGCATTTTCAGTATATTAGGTTAAGATTTGAATAAAATATAAACGCTGGTATCTTAAATTGAATTTTGTTTATTTTGTTAGTGAGTGCTAGAGACTAATGCACTCATCACTCTTCCCAATATATTATTTTTTTCCAAACTGTTATTATTATTCTTTAGGAGAGAACATAATAGATATAAGTACTGTAGTAACGTGTGAGTGAAAAACGGAAAGTAATATTCAGGATTGTTTGGGGGGTGGCTTTCTATATCAGGGGTCACCAAACCTTTACTACCGGCCTGATAACTGAAAGAATGACGAGCACGTGCCGAATAATCATTATGTTTTGTAACTTTTAACAATGACAGTTATAAGGATATTTCCTATGAGTTTGGTGACTATTTCGTCAATTTTATGCATCCACGCGGCCCAATTGACCAGTGGATATGGACATGTGCTGGATTGGAGAATCAAACATTATCGCTGTTATAAACCCTCCATCCGTTGTCGGTGCTGGTGCAATAATTTGTTACCAAATCAGTAACAGTGAATAGAATAGAACATCTATGTATGAAGTTGAAAACCCGATGAGACTGTTACCTACATGAGTCCAGATCGACTTTTGATAAAAAATGCATTTATGTATAGTTCTTGTGTGCTATACATTTACATTTGCACCTGTTTATTGTTTTCGTGCTCGTTTCGCTACTTGGTTTAAAGCTTTAGGCTAGAGCATCATGTAATCGGGATCGCTAGAATTTTCAATTTAATGTATCGTACTGACTACTGTGTAAGAGAGACAGATTTTGACAAAACAGGCATCCAATCATAGTCTACGACGTCATTATTGGTAGAATTTTCAATTTGATGTATCGTACCGACTGCTTGGGCACAAAGGCAGATTTTGACAAAAGATGCAACCACTCATACACTATGACGTCAATATTAAAAAGTGTGGTGGAAGTCAAATATCAGCCAAGCCTACTAAAAACGGGTTCTAACACACCGCCAAATCATGTTATATCCTCAGAAACACCATCCACTGTAACCCTTATTTTTAGAACAACCCACAGGTTGTCTTGCGTGCTAGGACGACTAACAAACGGGTAGGATATCCCATCCCTCGGGTTTTGTTACGTGCCAACACGACTAACTAACGTTACACCCCGTTTTTTTGTCGAGTTGGTATGCAAGACAACTCGTGGGTCGGGATATCAACCCTGTCTATAGTGACATCTCTGATAATAATAAATGAGTTGGCGGTGGTTTACAACCTGTTTGTTAGTCGCGTTGGATCGCAACACAGCCCGTCTGCTGGATATCAACCGGGGTTACAGTGGATGGCGTCCTTGACAATATTGAATATATAGGCGGTGGGTTTGAACCACAATTATTATTAGAGTCGTAAATCCTCGCATTTTTTTGCCTAAGATTTTATTCTGGTTGGTAATATGAATGGTGTTTTTTTATTTTCCGAAGCGGTTATCATTATTATTTCCTTCTCTGGGAGATAACATCTAAGTATAATGTGATCTATTGTGGGTTTATTCATAACTGAGAGTTATACTGATGATTGAAAGGGGAGTTATAATAAAAAAAAGGGATCTATGTAAAGAAAAAAACTAAGTTTACCGATTAGTGAAAAAAACAAAAAGAAAACAATTGATGCGTGTGCTCTTTCTTCTTTTTTGTTCATTATTTAATAAGGTGTGTGTGGGTTAACAGCTCCCTCTAAAAGAAGAATTCTCGCCTATCCTTGATGTAAATTGTTTAAAAAATGCATAATCTAATAAACATATATATGTATATGACTTTAAATATACAAGGATTATCCGCTTTTTGGGAGAAAGAAAAATCCGTATTATATGAAATCCGCGTTGTATGGGGGCTTTTTTAGAACTAAAACCTGCAAAATGGAACAAATCATTTTTCAAAGTCCACCTTTTACTATTTTCTCTTTTTTTTAGTATCGTTTGGACAATAAAAGCACTTTATTAATGATCAATTATCCAAAATATTGTATTATGCCAGACAAGATACTTGTAAAATAATAATAAAATTTAATTTTAAAAGGGCATTTACTTGATTTTAAATCTGGTCTTTTCTATACTGTAAATTTAAGTAATTGGAACTTAACCAATATTTATTCAGCAACCTTTTTAATTACAAGTTTGTATAATAAGTAACTTAACCAAAAGTTTTAAGTCTCGGTATCAGTTCAATTACTTGCAGAACAGTCCCTCCTCCCTTAATGCAAAATTATAAGTCTCTATTATATGAATATACATATTGGCATAGCATGAACAAACTCATCAACAATTATAAAAACTCTTGTTTACCTCATATCTATAATTTCTATAATTATAGATATCACAATATAAAAAACGCGATATGAAGGAGGACTAAACGAGGAGTCAGAATAATTCCAAACACCGCGTTATGCTAAATCCGTGGTGTATGAAACTTCGTTACACAGGGAAATCCTGTAATTATAATATTTCCCCTGTACTAATGTAGAAGCTTCTCCTCTTTTAATATTCTCCCTCAAAAATCATTTAATAGGCAGCCGATAATAACAATGGTCTTTATTAAGTAATAATAACATATGTCTTGCTCCCGCCTTCTCCTCGCGCTCTTTCACAAATCCCCTCTTTAGTTGTAAGTGTAAGTCTCTGTTGGACTGAGGGTAAAAACGGAGTAATCTCTGCTTAAGTCCTTGCTGTAAATGGCTGGGTATTTGTGTATATTTTCTTCCACCCGTAGCTGCTCGCAGCAAATTTTATGAAACGTCATGACATCTAAGCTGCTCTCCTCCTAAACATTTTTCAATTAGTCAGGGTTACCATACTAATTTTATGTTTTGTTTTTTTACATACCGAAAATGTTTACGATTTAAATCCTAATATAAATAGTCCATCATGTCTAATGATATTGTAATTAATAACGGGGAATTAAGTTATTAGCACTCCTTCGATTGGAACCAATTTCATGTTGGTTTATTTTTATTTTCTCTTATTATATATTATATTGGTGATAGATATTATATTAGTTTAAAAGAATCTTGCCATTTTTTCCATTTAGACACTTTTCCTTTTTTTATTTTGCCGTTTTCTCCGCCGCCATTTTTTCCCTTACATTTTTTCCTGACACCCCAAAATATATAGGGAGATTATTAGACATGTGGTTCAATAAAGAATATATATAGATATCACAGTACACTGAGAAGGTGAATTTAATTAGTGGATCTGGGGTGTCTTGTATGATTAATTAATTAATTAACATCGTGACATTAATAGGGGGCTTGGCCGAGAATAAGAATATTGTCTTAAGTTTATTGTGCCAGTCATCGTCATATCAAATTGGAGAATTTGATAGCTAAATGTTAAAAATTGGAAGTTAAGGGAGTTGAAGCAGTGTCATTCGTCAAAGAGTTACAAGCCGAAGCTAGATCCGAGAGGGCAAAGGAAAGGGAGTATGAGTTACAAAGGTTAGAAATTGAAGCTAAAATGAATGAAGAATTTTACAATAATCGTCAGGAGAGTACTCCAGTCGTGATTAAAGTTCCAAAGTTACCACTATTTATGAGAATGACAAAATTGATTCGTATCTTCTTCACTTTGAGAGATACATAACAAATATAAAATAGGATTTAGGCGTTTGGGTGGCTAATTTGTCTACTCTTCTCACTGGAATGGCTCAGGATGCATATTGACGATTGTCTGTTGAGTAGGCTGATGCCTATTTAAAGTAGCTCTGTTAAGGAGACATAACATAACGAAGGAAGGTTATAGAGTTAAATTTCGTCAAGGCTAGGCCAAAAAGGGTGAAAATCCTTCTCAATTTGCATCTTGATCGACAGATTATTTTTGTTATTTGTTAGAGTTGGTGGGTGTTAAACATAATTTCACGGAATTAAGTGAGTTGGTGATTTGAGAATAATTTATACAAACATGCCCTAAATAAAAAGAAAAAAGTTTTGAAAGATATGAGTCGCGAGACACATAATTAATCATTCGGATGCTCATGGTATTCATGTTTTGATGGTTTAATAAAGAGTGCAGTTGAAAATGGAGGAACAGAGTCAAATTTGAAGGAAATTGAATGCTTTAAGTGTGGAGATTAAGGCATCAATCATTTGCATTTCGTGAAAAGAGAATTACTAACTATTCTAAAGGTTCGAAAGTGGGTAAATCCTCCAAAATTATGGAGGGTTTACAAGGGATATTAAACCATCGGATAAAGTAGGGGTTAGAATGTCTGGAAGGAACGAGTATGCAAAGACTGAAGGAGATGTTATGATTGATTATGGCTGATTGGCTTAGTAGAATGTATATGCGAAGGTTGTTGGGATGAAAATCTATATTTGTGTTTATGATATTAAATGTTTATCTAGGTATTAATGTATATTATAAAGTTTGATTATTTATATATGTTATGAATAGCTTTTGTAAATGTCTGTACAAGTTTGTGGATATTTGTATGTATGTTTCGATGTATGGACTTTTTGGAAATCCGTGGATGTGACTATAATAAATCAATTTGGATGATTTCTTCTTCCAAAGGATGGGCGTACGTCACGATATATCAGCTTAGAAGCTGAGAGGTACATTGTGGACGCAAAAGGGAAGAGAAGAAGTGGGACTGAGGTACAAAATGGCGAATACATTTTTGCCGAATGACATTTTGCTGAAAGACAATTTGTAGAACGGATATTTTGCTGAAGGACTATTTTGGACAATTGGCCGAAAAAGTCTATTAAATTTATTGATATATGCGATTCCATATTTTGATTCCATTTAAAATGATAATGGGATCAATAGGTATTGGTGATATACAACATATGTTTATATAGGTACAGTCATGTATGTTCTCATGCAGAAACATATTTGTATTTTAATTATATTCATTTCTGATCATTCAATATACACAACGCAGTAGTATTTGTTTCGAATGTACCACCGACGCCTTTCTAAGTACCAAGGGCCCTTCTAATATGTATCCCAATCCACGGGTTGTGTAGATGAGCTGCTGTACTCCGAGGCATATTAAATTTTTCTATCGTCGCTAGCCTGAGCATCAAGGACCCTTCTTGATATCCAAAATACATCCTGACCCTCTGGTTGTACATGAGAAGTGCTGTGATAAAATTCTGTTTATACTCTACCGTCCATGCATTTCTAAGCCCTAAAGATATCTTCTAGTATGCTACAATATCCCCCCGTGGGCCGAGGATGTATCATAGCATATTCTAAGGGGTCCTTGATGCTTACAAACGCAGTGGAGGTAGAGTTTAAATTGTTTTGAGGGACAGTACTTCATCTGTATAACCTGAGGATCGGAATTAAAAGGGTTGTTAGATGCTTAGAGAATCTGCCACGATGGAATTTGACCTGCCTCAGGGCCTATCCATTAGCCCGAACAACCAGTGCTTCGGGGTGTGTTATAGCATATAATATTTGTTAAAAGGCTCATAAATGCTTAGAAACACGACAGTCATAAAGTTTAAACTGCTTTGGAGCCCAGCGCTTCACCTGTACATCCTGTAAGCTGGGGATCTTATAATTGGTTATTTTATAGGAATTATCTGTATAATTCAAAATTTTATCCTCCGAATATGATATAAATTGCAACGAAATTGCACACGTTAATTATGGCTTCCAATGAAATTGCTTACAGTGATGTTGCTTCACGAGAATATTACACACAATCATTTTGTCTCACAATGATAATGTACGCAACAATTTCACCACAAAACGATTTTGTCTGCAACTTTTGTTCCACAATCTTATTAGATTGAACCACTACTGTGTTGTGCTTATATAATTATCCTTAGTGAATATAAAATATATTTCTGTAAAAGCACACTCAATAATTTACCTATATCACATATGAACAATAATTACATATCATAATATCATTTTAAATGGAATTAAAATATGCAATTGTATATCAATATTACTCGAACAAATTTAGGCAACAAGAAAATATATTATCTCTTTCTTTCTATTTCTGGTGACGTCATTGCAACGGGTCTTTGTTATTGATACTACATTAATTTAATAAATTATTAAGACATAGACGTAATACATGTCAATAAATAATATGTAATAATATTTTTGAATGAAATGATATATTTAAATATTTACTTTTTTAATTTTTTGTTTATTGATACTAAATATATACTAAGTTAATATTTTAATATATAATATCATTATAATAAAAGTGGTTACTCTATATTTCTTAAGCGATATTTTTCTAAATATAACGCCAAAAGTAAGTTTTTAAATTTATTAAATCATAAAATACTAAGGTTCAAAATGACGAGTAAAAATTCTGGCTTCATCAGTATTGAATTAATCCTTTCTTCTACAAACCTGTTTAAAAAAAAAAAAAAAGCCTTCCCTTTTGGAAGGTCTTTCACGAATTTGTTTGTTTAAAGTTGATATATTTCATCCTAATGTAACTGAATACTTAATCAAAAAACTAAAAAAAATAGCAACATTCATAGAGGCGATGACACTTCCTTGTTGACATGATCTTCCTTTGAGCTTTTTATGCCATGTATTACCTGCAAATTAAAAAGCTTTGTAATATGGTTGTGTCCATCAAAAGGCAAAGTTCTTTGTTAAAATAGTTTATTGACAACAGGTAAAACACAAAAGGCTCTTCAGTATATTTATGGACTTTATTCGTCCATCCATTTTATAGAGCATAATAAATTTTTTAATTGGCTAAAAAGATTTCTTCCGATATCCCCCCTACTTCCTCCTTCGGTAGATCCAAAAAACATGGTCAATGCCCTTTTTACAAATATAAACTCTTTAAAATATTTATCCCAAGCCTTCTAAAATCTATTGTTTTGTCTCAATCCGTAAAAATATGTAACTGTGTTGCCAGGTTTTCACATTTAAAGGAGCATAACTTTTCTTCCGGCGACTTTCCGATAAAATAATTGCATTGTGAAGATTTGGCGTTAATATGAGTGTGTAAATTTCTACATACTCCATCCCTACACTTTTTAAAGATAGGAAATTGGTGTTTCAAATCTGATCTTCTCCCTCATGTTCTCTCAAGCCGGCACAATGCACTTTAGAAAAAGGACACAACTCAGTTCTAAATGTGTAAAAACCTCTTCTAAAGTTGATTTGAAATGTAGGTCTTTGTATTACTGGAGGTAGGTCATGGGGAAAAGATGTTTGGATTTGTCTATTAATAGGGATATTCAGCTTATGTACTTGGTAAGCAATCATTAGACAGATAATTAGTTTAAGGATTTAATACAAAGTATTGGATGAAATGGTTTGTATTAATTTTTATAGTCGAATATGCTTCAAATATTTTACAATGAATATTATTTGGATTATTTTTTTTATAAAAAAATAATAATAAGATTAATATTTTATGAAGAATAGGTTACTTTTTGGGTTTAACGGCAAGTAACTTATCCTGATGGTTAATACGATTATGTTAAACAAGTGTATTATGGAAGATTTTATTAAATTAAGAGCTTTACTATTAATAGAAATAAGAATTTAATAGTCAATTATACAAAAGTGATTACGATCTTCCAACCATAAATATAATCGTACTTTGTATATATTAAGAGGTTTTGGATTAGAATTAGAAGGTCATTCAATACGTGTTATTCTTTGGTTAGAATGATCTCAACCTAAAATGTATTTAGAATATTCTCAAGCTTGTAATGTAATTATTAGTGATGTTCAAATAATGCATAACAATGGAGCTAAATATCCAAATAAAAATACTAATAAATAAAACTAATAAAAATGCAGAAAAATGCTAAAAAGTGTAAATAAATCTGGTAATATAATATTTATTCTGGTAAAAAAAATATATATATAATTAAAATTTCTCAATCAAGCAGGTCTTTGTTCTAGTGAATCATCATCTGGTGTGGCTAGGCATCATCTTCTTAGAGTACTTCTCTAATAAGTCTTTGAACTCTCTCTTGTTGATCTTGGCATCTTGGATATTAGCAGAGACCAAGCTTTCACTAGGTCAGTATTGAAGACACCATCGCTGTGTGTATTGGAGAGGATCCCCTTCTGTGTAGCTTTGTCTCCCTTATTGTTTAAATCTATATTCTGTTTGTGCCTGGTGTAATATCCATGCTATTCCAGGACACACTTCCTGCTGGCTTTAGCGCTAAAATTGCAAAGCTTGCATAGCAAATACTTTGTTTTATGCACATAAGTTCAAATTTTGGTGCCAACGATCTCCTTAATGAACACTGAGGTGTCCACTATCTTAGGCATGGTCAATTTAAAAAAAATGGTATTTCACTTCGAATGAATGTAAATATATTAAAAAGAAATTCTACTGGATGCCCGTTTATACTTAAAGAGAAAAAATGGATTGTAAAATAACTAAATAGCCTTGGTGGCAAGATGGATATAATATATTTTTAAATATTCAAGTACTTTTGCCGTTATAATTCATGGCGCCTATTGATTCATCCTTTCCTCTTCTTCTTCTTCTCTTCCTCCTCCAATACTCGAACTCAATCCTCCCATTTCCCTAATAACTGAATACTTTATCTACCAATAATGGGCGGGAAAAATGCAAAAAATGCAAATAAGATCCCAAAATGCAAATAAATCTGTGCCTAGAATATTAGAGGCACCTCATATAGCTTGTCCACAAGATTTGGATTATTTATGCCTTCATTAAGATTTATCTAGAGTTGTAAAAAATATGCCCTGTCGGTATGTAAAAAAAAAAAAAATATGCCCTGTCGGTATGAAAAAAAAAAAGAAACCTATAATCGACATCGTAACCATGACATTTTAATACCTAGAATTGACTAGAATAAAAGCTTCATAAGACCAGATTTTATAAGTTTTAGGACTGAAATGGACCAAGATTATTTACGGGACTGCAGGACACATTTGACTATATGAAGGAAAAAAAAAGGAATAATACGATATCGATCCTTGATTCTACTCTGAGTCCAACACAGGCTAACACTTATAAATCCATAAAAATTCATTAGTTTTAATTTCCATTTTTAATGAGCTCACTCACTCAGGGTGGTTACTTTATACTCAAGAATTATATAATGAAAAATAAAAGAAACACTGTTTACTTGAGGAATTACAAAACTTTTACAAGGGAGTAAAGACATCTTTTTACAACTCTAATTATAATTTCAATAACAAGACATCCCTGTAGACAAGGAAATAATTTCTCCCAAGCTACCTCGTTCCATCTTTTCTAAATTTTGACAAATTTATCAAAAAATGTAGTTGTGTTGTCAAAATGTTTAATATTCAATAACTGAGCTCAACTTTTTTTTAAAGTCAAATTCAAGCTACAATGGCATAGATGTGAAAAAGTAAAGATAATGTAACCAAATTTTAGTTTGTTTTACACAATTATGGAAATATAAAATATGGACATTTATCAAAAATATGAATTTCATGAAACTTTGCAAAATATTTTGTTAATTTTTTAAAATATCCTTCTGAAAAAAAATGTCATCTGAATAAATAAAATAATTATAAGTCAATAAATTCCCCTTCATGACGAAAAATCTTAATCACGGCCCTGGGTGCACTTGTACTCGAGTCAACATTTTCTGAGCCAGAGTCGATAAGATTCCGAGCTTATAGAATTACTCAAATCCGACATCGACTGTACAGGTCTTTCGCATAGACTCGGAATTGAAAGATGTGTACTCGAATACAATTCTTTAAAGAGTGCATCAAGAATACACCTATTTCTAAATTTAACCTAATCTTCATTAAAAAATCATTAACCTCTCAAAAAGGTTATCTTTAAATGATGTATTTAAAAAGATAAGAATCATCATATATTTCATTTATCATTATTAATTTTTACACAAATGTAAAAAAATATATTATTTTAAACTGTATGAGAAGGCGTCTAAATATATTGTAATTGATTTCTTAGATCCTAAATAGTTATTTAAAATTAAAGACAGGATCCTGGTAGAAAAATAAAAAATCCAGGGAATAATATATATTTATATATTAAAGTTCACTCCTTAAGAATTAAATAATAATGATAACAGCTTCAGGTTGTCAACTCCAAAGAAATGGGCGAGCTAAAGAAATTAATCTGCATTACTAAATACTTCTGTGATATTCCTAGTTGTTGTTTTTTTGTAGCTGAAAATGAAAACTCATATTTAACTCCCTATAAGTATTAATTACACATTTTATTATTTTCAATTCGGACTGACATTGGTGCAAAGTCACGGAGGAGGACAACAAGACCTCTTATCTCTGAGTTGAGCAAGCTGAGACGGTTGCAAAGAGCAAAGAATATTCTAAATTTTCTCCAGGCCAACAAACATTCCTGCAAAGTTTTTCTCTTCTCTGATGAAAAATATTTCGTCGTAAATAAACAGAACAGCCGCTACATCAAAATCCAACATCCACAAAATTTCTCAGCTTCAGTGGAACATGTCTTCAGAACAAAAAATTCAGCCGGAACTTCTGCGTGCTGGACTCTGCCCTCCCATTTTTGTGGAGAAGAAGGAACGGCTCAATGAAGATGCATACATCAAACTTTTGGATAAGAAAGTGCTACTTTGGCCAGATAAAAGTTCGGGGACAACTTTGTTTTCACTTAAGACGGAGCTCCGAATAATTGCACTGCTAAGAGCCAGGCCTTTCTGACAGACTACTCGATAGACTTTTGGGACCTCAACATGTGACCACCCTCCTCTCCAGACGTGAACCCCTAGGACTACTCTATCTTGGCAAGTTTAGAGGAGAGGGTGTGTTCTTTTCCTCAATGGAGTCTCTCGAAGCTTCCATCAAGAAGGAGTGAACCAATCTCGAGTCTGACTAACTAGTTAAGGGATTTAGGGCTTGTATTGAGGCAATTATTTGAGCTGAGGGCTATCCTAAAAGTTGTGCTAAGTATTATTTTCAGATGATTTTACAAAATAAATCTCACAATACCTCCCGTTTAAATTTTACTATTGAAAAACTGAAAAAAATAAAATGTGTACCATTAGATAAGATCAACCATGTATATATTGTGATTTATCTAGAAATCTGTCTTATCTGCAGATAGGTCTTGCCTATCTAAGGATCCATTGATAGTCATCCCATCTACAGTTTGGAGACAATAAAATAAGCCTCCTAATTTTCCAAATTGCACCGCATGCAACGGAATTTGTGTAACATAACCGTGGGACAACGAGACAGGTTTAAATCTATTACTACTTCAAATAACCCCTATAGAATCGCATGTACTCCACGTCAACGGGTTGTGCAGTATAAACTCGGATCCTTGAGGCTAATTAAATACCACCACCACAGAGTAACCAAAAATGATAAATAGTAAAATATGAGAAATTGATAGTTTATAAGGGTCGTATAAAAATTCTTTGGAAATTACAAGAGATGCCACTACTGGTATCGAGGTTATGTTTAGTTAGTTGCATCTCTTGGAAAAACACACACCATCTTTCAGCCAGATCAGACAATTTCTTTCTCTTTGGCGAGGGTTTTCAAACGACCGGCGTATATTTGATAGGCCATATGGGGCCAATATAAGTTCTAAACTATATTACAAATTTTTTTTGTATCTTAACTCATCCCAAAAATTTGAATACAAGGCCTTTAATTGACTCAAATATGGCTTTGTTTCTTGTACGTATAGTATATGAAGAAAACACATTAATAGGGATTTTCTCCTTTTTTTATTATTGTTCAAGATTGTTTTTATGTTTACGGACCAAATGTATGACACTCAATTTGATACTGCAACGACCATCTGATCAACTATTTTTTTTTTATATAATTCCCCATAACTCTTTTTTTATTTCTTATCAATTAACACCTTTATTAAATGTTAAATTTTAAGCTCTTTTTTAACAAATCTTAACTGAAAATTGTAAAATGATGTGATAAGTTGTAATAAACTTCCAACAGCTTTTTAACTAGTCACATCATAATTTAAGGCGACGACATCTAGGGAAAAATAGTTTATATTTCTACTACATTAAGTTAAACAACTTTCAATAAATAAAATACCTGCATTGAATAGTATTTGACGCTAAAGATAAACACTGACATCTTACTATAATCCAAGTAATATATACTGAAAATCCTTATGAAGTGACTAAATTTGTATAATTAAAATAAGTTAATTAAACGTAGGACAATAGGATAAAAAATCTTATTTTTTCCATTGTAATAGTTTTATTTCTTGTCTAGAATAGATATAGACATAAGATTGTAATAACTGATGTAAAACATATTTTTACTATATATCAGAGTCGATATATCTAATAAAACATGCTATTAGTTGGATTCATTTTTGTTAGACAGTAAGGTTTAATTCCTTTTATTTGTTGAACCCAGTTTGACATCCAAATACATAGCAATAGTTCACATTTTTCTAAATATGACTGAATTTTTTTTTTATAATTTTTTAAAGCTTGTTTATTTAGGCAAAAAAAGGTCGACATGAACAATCTAGACGTCATATGAAAACGCTGTATATGTACAACTATTTCTATAGTAGTTATAGTAAATATTACAAAACATTAATAAATATAATCTACCGTAATATATTTTTTTAATATTCCTCATTCCACGACTACAAAATTTTATTATGAAATCCAAATATTTATTTGGATTTTTCTTGGGATTCTGGGTAAACACAAAGTTTTCACTCGAAATCTGAAAGATTATTGATACATTCATCTGGAGTATAAAAAACCTTGCACCCAGCTGATAATTGCAATGTTTATGAAGAAGCAGGCTTGTCAGCGTTCTCCTCTTTTGATGCTTCGTTCATTTTTTTTAGTTAAGCCTTCATCGTTCAGCCATTATTTCCGTTCCGTTTTGCATTCTGTTTGTCGTTCCAATAAAATATTAGTACTATATTATACACTGTATATAGGAAAATAGCTACTTTCACTTTGATAGTGTCACGGAGGCCTCATTTGAGAACTAAGTGTCAAGAGTATAATAGACTATTTGATTCCCGCACAGCACAGCAACAAAACATGAAAAAGTGGACCGTGGACTAGTCTAGAAACTCCAAGAACGACCTTTACCTCGCCTTCGCGGTCGATGATTTTCCGCCGGTCAACCAAAATAATCAGGAAATCAGGGCAAAGAATACCAGGACGTCCTCAAATGGGTGGCTTTGCCCTGGGTGAGTTCCAATTATCCAGAGGCAAACTATATGCTCCAGCGGGACTCCTCCCCAGGGTACAAGGCCAGGACAACACAGCAATGGCTCGAGGAGAATTTTTCCGATTTCTGGAAAAACTATTTGTGACCTCCCTCCATGCCGGACATAGTATCTACCCCCCTCCTGTGCCACTGACACAAAATAGGTCTCCCAAGCGTTCGTCTTGTTGTTTTAAAAGCCCTTTAAATCGTATTTAAAAAAGTAAAACAAAATGAAATCTTTGATTTCTTGAATTTTTTAAGTACTATTGGAACGGAACCCTAAAATCTCATATTTAGAGTTCAGCGTTAAAAACAAACAAAAAACAATCAGTTCTGTGTTAGGAATGTTTTTTTTATATTCATATGTAATTAATTAGGATAAGGGAATCACGGCATTGCTTTTTTATATTATTGTAGGATAAGGGCGTTAGAAAGTGAGAATATTTTAGGTATATGCAGTACCTTCGACAAAAAGTTCCGACTATATTTTCATTATTACTAATTTTTTAAATATACATTATATTGAAGCATATTGAAACGTACTTTCTCGTCATTATGGAGTTTATTTAATCACATAGGCATAGTTTGCCGGTGTGGGGGAGGTGGGGGGGAAGGCGTAGGTTAGGAATGGAAATTTAGGAGAACACGAAGAGGTATGAGTGAGGCATATGCTATTATTGAATTAAGACCCTTGTTAACATCAGCTGGCTGTTATATGAGGGTAATGAGTTCTTTTCAGGGGAGTGGGGAAAGGAAAAAATGAACCTTCTAGACTTAAATTAGCATTAGTATAGGGAAAATATTATTGATATATTTATAATCCCCTCCCTTTTGGTACAAATTTCAAACTCCACCCATGCGTTGCTCCTCCCAATATGTAATGTCAAAATTGTTTGGTATAAATTCAAAGAATGAGAAATTTGTACTCTGCTGTTGGGAGAACTGCACTCAGAAATCGCAAGGCAATCACGCTCAGGGGAAAGGTCCTTTGAAGGATTAGAAGACATTTTGTAGTTAAAATTGGGGCATATTACTAACATAAACTTAATGAATTTAGATATACTTCTTTTTTTAAGGAGAATATTTCTTGCATCTTTGTATGGAATAAAAAAATAGTGCATGCATCAAGGGTATACTGCAACATGTACAATGTACATTCAATTGACCTTAGATAAGAATATGGAATCGGTTTCTAAAGCGTTTACTTTTGTCGAGTAATTAAGGGTTGAAAAAAATATATGCTGAAGATATTTGCTATTGAGATAAAGTCGTGTAACATGCAGTGTCGGTTTTATAGAGAAGGGGCAGTGATATTTATCGTTTGTTTAGCTTGCCCGTTTTTGGGGGGAGTATGGAAACTGAACAGTGTCACAGGGGGGTCGAAATGCAAATAAAAAAGGACATAGGTAAAGAATTGCTTGGATGACGGTTCTCAATGCTAGTCTGAGTGCAATAAGGACTTTTAATTTTAACTCTGTAACAAATCCACTTGTTTGCTCTACGTCTTTTATGAGCACAAACAAATGTTCAGTACATCCGATTTTCATGTCTGTACCAGGGTGGTCTGAAAAGTTTCCCTCGTAAGAATGATTCAAAACATTTTTCTTAATTTTTTATTTTATTTTTCAACATAGTCTCCTTGTAACTCGACACACTTCTCCCAGTGATACTCTCATCTCTCGTAACTCGGTCAAATAGTTCTCAGTCGTTTTTTTTCCAAAATAATTGTTCACGAGACCTTTTTTGCTTTTGGCTAAATTACTCTGAGTTGGATTTACTTAGACACCTCAAATTTTAACACAACAAGTCTTTATGTATCTGCTATTGTTTGAATCTATTTAAAAGTTACACATTTAAAAAAAAAATATTGAATGCTGGCTGGATACTTTTACAAAAACACACACATCCCTCAAACGAATTTTACATAACAACTCTGCTTCCAAAATGGCTGAAACTTTAGTGAGTAACTGTCAAAAAATGCTGGATAGATGGGACTAGCTTTTATTTAGGAGTCCTGCCATCTTCATGTTGAGGTAGGAAACTTTTCAGACCCCCCTCGTATATCAGTCATGTTTTTTTTTGGTATCACGTCAGGCAGACTTGACGTAGCGAAGATAAATTTATTTTATCTTCATCCTTGCGGCAAATGTACGATGGTGGGTGATAACTATAGACCTTTTTATACATTACTAATATATAAATACATATTACGTCACAAAATTGGACGTGGGTTTCAATCTTATTTTTAGGTAGTTCATTGATAAGGGAGTGTAAAATTTTTGAAGTCTTAGTGAAATAGTTTATAGGGTAGTTTTATTTTCCCTGTATAGAATATCCTGTAACGATAAATATTTTTTTAAATAGACATAGTAAGACTTTTTGGTTTGAGGTTTGAAAAATCACATAAAAGTATTCATGTTAGGATTTGACGGGAAAACAAGTGAGGGTCATGTTTTAGTTTTATCGTTTTAATATATTTTTATCTTCTATTGTCAGAAAATTCAATCAGTTTGTAAAAATACTAATATATTAACGTTTACAATAAAATTGACATATTGATTTGTTTATATTTCAAACGATTTTTCTTAGAATCAATTTTAATATACTAAGGATTAAAAGTCACGAAAAGAGACTAATAATTTTGTGTTTTTCTGAGATTAGCGCATAATTGTTAATCATTTTCTAACGTTAGTACTTATCTGGGGTGTCTAGCCACCAACATTAGCAATATAACACTCTATTTGCTCCTAGTAGTTGTTACTACTTTGATTCACCAATAAACAAATTGAGTATTTTTTTACCATTATATTTTGAACCTGTGAATTCATAGTCTAACTTAAAATAGTCGCTAGAGAAAATTACATATATTACATTAGAAAAGTTATATATATACTCAAAAAATAGCATCCATTCATGAAATTTCATACACAAATCTAGGATCTGACTCTCCAGCCATTTATTATTGGGGGGGGGAGAGAGTTGAAAGGATGAATAGGAATGTGCAAATGAATAAAATTTAATAAAACAGACAGTAGTGTTGATGGTGTTTGGTACTGTTGCCTTTAACTATATTGCCTCCACACATTTTGCCTTAAATCATTTTGCCTCAAGGATATTTCCCCTTAATATGTAAATAAATGAGATGTATGGGTCGTTATTGTTGTTTTTTGGTTGAAATTGGGTCTTCCCTTGAACTTTTAATAAAAATATGTATTGTTTGGCAACCTTTGTACAGGAAAGAAGGTTCACAAAGACCATTTTCTCATCTTTCTATTCCAATTCCAGATTGCTCCAACTGTACTGAGCTTTACAGTTTTACTTGTTTACGGATCTCTCATTTCCCTCTGCTTTCCTACGACCCATGACTGAGTCACTCCCCAAATCCTCTGAGTGGGTTTCTTCACCGCAGCCTTTTTTCTGACACATTTTGGATCATAATGAAATGAAAATCACTGTTCTTTTCTCATATTATGATTGTTCGTTAATCCCTGAGTTTTTTTCATATGAATTATCCATAATGTCGAGTGATAATTAATTGATCTTGCAGAAGTGGTTAGCACTTTTTCCATTGATCTGACCGATAAAAAAATAAATATAAATATTTGTTGGGAGGGGGAAACTGATTAGAAATCATTCATAGGACTGATCTAACACTACATGTAGCCAGATGGTGTCGATTTTAAGGGGTATATTTTGAAATTAATTATCGTTCTTTTGATTTTTTTGTTTAATGAGACTAGTTTATATTTTGTTCTTCTTAATTTTGTATTTAGTTTATAATTTCAGCTGTCTTTGACTGTTTTTACCATAAAACTAGAGATACAATGTTGTAAATAATATGATAGGCTTTAAAAAATATAAGTTTGAGTTCATTTAGGCACATAATGATGACCCAGCACAAACATATTTTAATTTTTCAGAAACTAGAACCATATTTCAATTTCTGGTAAATGGAATTATGATGGGTTGAAGCCATCTTTTTAATTATATGTTACTTCATTGTGCTAGATACAGGTTCACTCTAAAAAGAATATTCGCTTTCGTTTGACTATGAGGACTCACTACCCAAAATCTACTCAGTATGCAATTCACTTAATCTTACAATGAAAATAAATATATCAAGTGTGTTGTCACTGATATCATAAATTGCATCATATCTTGAAAGCTCATAGTTGATATTTTTTCAACATAAAATGGACACATTTTCATCAAAACTTTATGAAACATCATGAAATTGCTTTAAAATAAAAATAAACACTTGAATTGAATACTACTTAATGCCAATGATAAACACTTATATTTAAATTAAAGTGATAGGTATTAAAAATCTCTTAGATATGTCCAGATTTGTAATTTTTTTCTTCTCTATGAAGGACGATAAACGTAGGATACTTAGTGAAAAATATGTTATTCTTTTCATTTTAATTGTTAGTTTATTGTCTAGACTATGGATTAAGATTTTATAACGATTTAATAACATATTTTTAGGCCATATTAGGGTCTGATTTTTATAAAAAAAGTTATTTGAGAGATAAATTTTTGATTTAAGTCTTTGTTGGTTCAATCCAAGTTGACAATATTCCATAATGTCAATAAAAAAGGTTTTATTCTTATAAAACTGAATTGTTTTGCCCCTAAATGCCGACATCAAAAATCCTGACGTCACATGAGTTACCTCTATAAATTGTCTCACTTAGAATAAGCTCTCATTTCTCTAATTTTTTCAAAAAGGAATCCACAAAAAAAATTGTCTATTCTATCTTCTTAGTTCAAAAGATTCATTCTTGCATATACCTCATTCAACAAATAATGATATTTTTTTGTGAAGAAACCGACTCTGTTAAGAAGTGTGAGAACTCTTCATAATCTTTATTTCTCCAATGATGAAATCCGGCGCCTTTGGCTGGCAGCAGGGAGTATTTTGTTTTAAAATATAGTTAAACATGTCTAAATATGGCTACCATAGGTTTAATATGAATAAATAACTTGTCAAAATAAATCCATCCGATCCATTTTTACATTTAAAACGTCTCTGGACTTGACTCTTCAAAAAATACGACATAATATTTACTGTGAATTATTTTGAGGGTCATATTTTGTTTTACGAGTTTGAGAACAACGTCAACAACAAGTGCTATTAACAAAAATATGCTACAAATCAAAGCAAATCAACGATTTGACATCTTTCGATCCTTATCGTTGAAAACATAAAAGAATAAATCATTGTTCGTTCGTATGTACTTTAAATTCCTTTCATGACTATAAAACACAAGAATAGAATTCCTGTGTTTTATAGAACAATAATGATATAATCGTAAGTTAAAGCAATGAACGTTGTATCTTTATTTAAATTAACCATGGTTATCGAACCAAGTTGGATCTCCGTATAAATACATTTATATAATGAAAAAATAACAAAAAAATTGGAGTGAGGTTTGGAGATAATGAAATGGATTTTACGTGATTTACAATCAAATACACTTTATTGTTGTTAGAAGTGTATTTATTTTCCCAGATTATTTTTACAACGATATTTTTGAATAAATTCAAGATTGACATGCATTTGTAGTTTCATGTCCAAATGTTATATACATCATATATGTGCAACTATTGTTGAAGGGATATCCACAGGATTATAAATATATATATATTTTGGGAGGGGCTTCGTTTTTTTATTTTTATTCAATCACCCAAAAATAAATTTATTTTGGAAAAAAAAATTAAAAATACGCAGTTGTTCTCAAAAAATTAAATTTTTCGGAAATAATTTCAAAAATTAATTTGTTTAAAAAACTGTAAAAACTCCACAACTGTTACAAAAAAATTAAAAATTTTTAAAAATAATTTCCGGATACTTTTTTAAACTTCTTTGAATTGTCCAATTTACTTTGAACATATAGCCCTTTTCAAAATTGAACCTAAAATAAAATTAAAATAAGGAAAAAACACAAATAATTTTTTTTAAAACCCTTTGTTTGTTAACTGGGATTTCCTGTACGCCAAGTTTATCCAAATCTTAGTAATGGTCCTACAATGTACCCATTTAATTCGAAAAAATTAAATATGTGACGATCGTGGGAATCAAATTTCTTCACACCATAATGTGAGTTGACTTTACAAAAGCCCTTTATATAGTGAACACCATCTGTAATAAAAATATCGTAGTTCTCTGCTAAACGAGAAATTGAAATTTAAGAGATGGTCGGAAATTTAGTTGGAATAAAAAGTGAGAGTGACGTGGTGTTTAATTTCTTTGACACTAATTGCTCACTTAAAAATGTGATCTAATTATGAATAAATATGGATAATATTTTAGAATGAAACTTCCTTCTCCAGGACTGTCTCTCAAAATTCTTCAAATAAAATTTGGTTTCATTAAGATGGTGAATGCATTCGATTTTATTTATAAATATGATCAAATAAACATCTAATTATCTAATGACCTCTGTCTCATTTGTTTAACTCTTCTTATTTAAATTCAACCAATTAACGTTCAAAAGGCTGATTGGTAGAAAAAAAAGAAACATCGATAGTTGACAACAAAATACTTTATATATTTTGTGTTTGCAAGGTAATGCTGTGATATAGGTATAATTGCAGTGATGGGCAAGTTAATTTATCTTTTTAACTAGTTAAGTTAAAGTTAATTATTATCTTATATTTTAATAACTAGTTGAGTTAAAGTTAATTTCCATTTCAATAAAAATTAACTAGTTAATTCAAAGTTAATTTTGAGGTTTAAAAAAAAAAACTAGTTAAGTTTAATTAAATTTATTTTAGAGTAATTTCAGTCAAATTAACTTACCGAACCTTGGTTAAGTTAATGTTAATTTCAATGTTAAAAATAACAATTTAAGTTCATGTCAATTGAGAAATTTATCAAGGCTAAATAATAAAGATTATTCTGTCGGTTTGTCTGGCTGGGATTTTCTCCACTTCCAATTAAACGTTCACGGAAAAAAAATACAGATTCAAACTCCTAACAAATTCTGTATTCAAGCGAAAAAGCAAAGCAAGGGAAGCTCGCTTCGTATGATAACTACCAGAGGAGACTAATGTAGAATTAATCACGTTCAACACTGTGTCTGCTGATTTTCACTTAAACTTAAATGTAATCAAGTTAAGATTATGTAGCTTAAAAAATTTACTAGTTCAGATAAAAGTTAATATTGATAAATAATATATTAACTAGTTATTTTATAGTTAAAATAACACTGTCTAAAAGATCAACTAGTTAAGTTAAAAGTTAATAAACTTAACTAATTAATTTAGCTAAGTTAAGTTACATTAACTTACCCAACTCTGTATAATTGCTTCTTCCATTTTATCCTTTGTTCAATAGTATTTATTTCTTACATAGGTCCTTTTCTTAATTAATGTACCTACATAAAAATCTAGGTACATTTTCATTGATTGACATGGTATCATGCCTCCTGGAACAAGCTTCAATCACGCAGCATGTTGTGGGAAAAACATCATTTCTGATGAAAAATTCCTCTTGGTCAACTCCTATAAACCTTGTACAATTATAGAGCTATAATATTTTTCGTTCTTGAAATTTTATATCAGTATCACATGGTATTTTCAGCAACTCTTCTATTATACAATAATTGGTCGATTTGTGGCAGAGCAACAGACAAAGTAGAACCATGCCTAATTGACCTATTGACCCTTCCCTATTGTCTGTATCGTTGTTCATGGATTTGGTGGATTTTAATTTCATAGTTCTACCTTGCCTCTTTTCTCGATACGTCACCAAAAATCGACCTAATGACTCAATGACAAACGATACTGATAGTTGGGAAGGTTCCATAGGGGAATTATCCATAGTTCTACTTTGCCAATTGCTCCGCCATAAATCGACCTAATATCTGAAATCCCAAAAAATGAAGGATTGACTGAATGTAAACAATTCAAAATCAAAAAAGAACAGGGCTGACTATCAAATCCATTAATCAATGATTGTTAACGAGAAGTCAATCATATTGATACTGTTTGCCTTTTTTCTTCTTCTCCTAGCTAATCTGATCGAGATACTAACGTAAAGTTCGAACCCATAGCATAAAAATATAAAAAGGCGGCAATTATGTCATACGGCAAAATCTCCTCAAAGCAAAATTACAAGTTCCAAATTTTTTTTTAGGCAAAATTACCTAGAACCGTTTTAATATGTGAAATTTGTGAGTCCTCAACCTTCAGATTGTTCATCCACCCAGGAGCTTTACTTTCTTTAACCTTATATCAGCTTATTTTTTGTAGATATCAATTTAACTATCAACTAAACAAAATTTAGGGAGTTGATATTGGGGGTATAAATTCATAAAGAAGTCGATGCAGAAAGAGTTTGAAGAACCCTGGTTTAGAATCTGGGAAGTAGGAAGGAGTTGCAATGGAACTGAAGGGCAAGAGGACTAGATACTTCCAAGTTTTTTTTTTTTTTTTGCGGGGGAACAAACAAAACAAATATTAACAATGCACATTTGCGCGATTAGTTATGATGCCATCAATGTATGCCATCATTTTTATAAAGCAGCCTACTCACTTATAAATAAGTTTCGACGCCCCTGAGTGGGGCCAACGAACACAATTTAAAAAAATAATGAGATCATATGGAGCTGATGAAGGGTAAGTGTCATTCAAATATATATCTATATTCAATTCAGGAAAGATTGACACTAATAAGCTTTGATGGGAATATAATAAGAAAATACTAGAGAAATTGTGTCGAGTACCCTTCAGGTGTGCGTTCTATAAATACAAATTGTGTCTACGTATTGTTTATCAAAAATGTGTCAGGTTTTTTTTGGATTTCATTGTTTTGTATAAGAAAATACTACAGCAGACTCTCATCTGTTTTTATGAAGACAAAAAATATTTATAGCCAATGGATCTGAGTGACTGGGTGATGTTTATCTATTCAATTTTGTAGAAACTATAGAGGAATAATTATTTTGGACACCCCTTTCATCTGATAAAAGGATATTTTTCATAAATGAGAAAGAGAGAGAGAGAAAATATCCTGCCCTAGACTCTATTTACAAACCCCACACTCCTAAATCCTTTTTGAAGGAGGATAAAAACAGGTAGCTATCAACAATGCTGATTATTTTAGTAACACAAATATGGACGGTTCTAGCTGGGGGAGGTTAGAGGAGGGTTTGTAAATAGAGGATGAAGAGGAAAGAAATCCCAAGATTTAACAGTTCAGTTCTAAATGTATTGCTGTGATGAGCAGTGTGTTTTTGTGATTCCATAGAAAAAGATACACTTTATAAATTAAGTGAACCATGACTTCTTCATTCATAACCTTACTATTGATTCAATTCATGACATACCATGTCTCGACAGGACTTGAATTACATCAGGAGATGTATCAGTGTGTACCAATCAAGGTGGATTTTTGTAGTGGGATGCGTTATAATCTGACTCGAATGCCCAACAAATTTAATCATCAAACACAAGAAGAGGCAGAGTTGGAAGTCATACAATTTCGGCCGCTCGTGGATATTCAATGCTCACCTGACATACGCTTCTTTCTCTGTGGACTCTACACACCCATTTGCTTACCCAATTTTCCAAAGCCTGTACCCGTTTGCCGATCCGTATGTGAAAGAGTCAAACGCTCTTGTTTCCCCATCATGAAACAGTATGGATTCGATTGGCCTTCAAAAATGGAGTGTTCATTGCTTCCCGAGGGCGGTGATGAGATTTGTATGGATCCATGGGATGTAACATCGAATGAACAGGGAAAAGGTACTAGTTCTACCAATCCTCCTCCCCATGTCAACGAAAATGGATGCTCCTGCCCTAATAAGATGATTATCCCTGGCTCGAAAGCTTTCTTCGCCAAAGTTGAGAACTGTCACTCAACATGCCGTAGTCCGTATGTGGAAATGTCAAGTGCTTATAGTTTAGAAATGATTTTATCAACCTTATCTATTGTCTGTATGATTGCATCATGCATGACGTCCTTCACCTTCGTAGTTGACACTCAAAGGTTTAATTACCCCTCCAGACCCATACTATACATAAGTTATTGTTATATTATGGTAGCTTTAGGTAATGTTTATTCATTTTTAAAGTTTATTTGCATTTGGTTCATAATTATTTTCTTGTTCACTTTTTTAGGCTTTGTACTAAGGTTGAGCGTTGGTCATGAACGCACTTCCTGCTCAAAAACTGAAGGAGAAATTCTATTTTCTAAATATGGATTGGATTTTAATCAGGAATCTACAACTTGTTTAAGTGTTTTTATACTTACATATTATTTTGGCACTGCTGCCAATCTTTGGTGGATTGCCTTAACTTACTCTTGGTTCCTTTCCTCAGGACTCAAATGGGCACCCGAAGCCATATCAAAGTATGATACCATATATATTTTTTAAGCATTACTAACCTTTCTTTATATTTTAGTATATCGTATTGGTTCCATATCATTTCTTGGACCATTCCGGCTGTCAAAACACTAATAATATTGATTTTAAATGCTGTGGACGGTGATCCCATCTCTGGTATATGCTATGTAGGATCTCAAAATCGCTATAACTTAATTGGATTCGTCATTTTCCCCTCATTAATTTACATATTTATTTCCTTATATTTCTTGATGAGAGCAATCATATCTCTTTTTAAAATCCATGGATCTTTACCCCGAGAGCAAGTGGGTAGTTTTGAAAAGCTTCTCATTAGAATTTCCATTTTTTCAGCCCTTTATCTGTGGCCTACTATTACTGTTTGGTCCTGCTGGGTCTACGAACTCTGGAATGCAGATATTTGGGAAGACAATATTGCTTGTGAGAAATCCTCCTTATCAATGATGAAGCCAAATCTGTATATACTTTTTTTAAAGTATGCAATGATGCTCATGCCAGGAATATCCTCCGCTTCATGGATATGCTCGGAAAAGACAATTGAAATCAGTTGGCAAAAAATATTTATGTTTCCCAATGTGTTTAAGAAGAAACAAACAAGTAACATTATTGTTTGATTCCTATCACTGAATTATAATTCATTCTGCTTATAAATCAATCAACTCTGCAAGTCTTATGTCGCACATACCTAAGTGCACAAAGCTTGGAGATATTATTACCTCTTATAATTGTCAGTCATCATGGATCTTGTATATATTTATTCTAAGTTAACTATTCATTTATTTATATTTTTATTATAATCAATCGATTATATACATACTACTTAATTAATCATATAAAAAACAATATTTCCCTATTTGCATGTATCAAAAACGAGTATTTGGTTTCTGTTGTTTCTGTGATATTTTTAGTACATAATTAATTAATCAATATATTTTTATGAATATATATTAATACCTATATATAAATCTGTTTTCAATCAATCAAAAGTCATTCAAAATATGTAGTTTAATGAGTTATAAAGCTGTAGTCATGGAATATACTTTGGATGGCCAGGATCTGCCTTCATGACTCAAGTCATCTAAAAGGTCTTCGTCGTAACTGGGTTCTATAACGAATTTCCATATCAGAATAGTGAGCCCCCATTGAAGGAGCCAAAGGATTGTAATTGTAGGGAATACGGAAATAAGCTTGGGAATGCTAAGGATTCTTGTGCACTCCCAGCAGTAAAAAGTCATGAATAACCAGATGAGAGCCCAAATGACTCCGTTATACACAGTATTAATTAAAATATACTCTCTAGCTCTGGCTTTACGTATCCTCCGAAAGTCATTAGGTAGAAAAATACTGTAGAGAGTCCGGATTACACTTGATTTCTGTACAAGAAAGGCATGCAACCCCAGATTGGAGAACAAAACTAAAAGCACATACGGTATCAAATGCCACAGACCGAGTCGGAAGGATCCAATCCGTACTTCTCCATAGTTTTCATGAAATACGTAAAAAAGAAAGATAAAAGACAGGGATCTAGTGATGAGAATAAACCCTTGCCAAGTGTAATAAGCAAATCGTTTTCGTCCCTTCGGGATTTCCTTTTCTGGTATTGTTTCATCTTCATCTAGTACATACAAATCCCGGAGGGAAAGAGACCAATGAAGAGCAGCTAGAAAGGGGCTTAAAGATAGAAGGGCCAACATGGGTAGAAAGATGTTGGAGAATGCAAAATCCTCCGTATGATGAGAATACACTGTGAGACAGAATACGAGCCATGCTCCAACGTGTGCAGACCAATCCGTCAATTGATGAAAGAATAGGAAACTTTTTGTTTTTTTACTCTCATCAGGATGAAGAAATCTGAAAATAAAAAAGAATGGAAAATAACGTTCAACGGTATAATATTTATTTATAGAAACTTGATCATAAATATATTTTTAGGTTATTCATCAGGAATCTGAATAGCATTTATTATTTATATCTATGAATGTAATCGATACAAATGGATAAGATCCTATTTAAAGTAAACGATCTAACACCGAAAAACAAAAAGATATATTCTTTATTGTTGCTATAATTGTGTCAATAAAGTTTATTGTACCTACCAACAATGAAAATCATATATTTAATGAACACTCCACAAGGGATATTATAAATAAATAACCAAGAAGTAATTTATAAGAAATAAAATATATATATGAAGAAAACAACATTATCATTATCTTGGAGTAAGATCTTCACGGTGGAGTAGGATCCTTCGTTCGTTCCTTCCACGTTGTTTTTAATATATGTACATTATAAGGATCAATTATACAATAAAATGAAGAAATAAAAGTGACGAACAACAATCTATTTATTAATCTAGCAAACAAAAAAAAAAGTCAAATTTTTTTTTACGGAAGGCAGAACTAGAGTTATATAGATCCTTATTAAGTCCCGCCCACTTCAATCTCGGTCTGGCCCATTTCAGTCCGAATATCAGTCCTAAAACTGATAAGGTTCCGTCCTTAATTACGTGACTCAACTTCAGGCTTATTTTTAATTATTTATTTACTGATGGTCCGAAGGATTGGTCTCAAATACTGATTGGACCTGTCCTTAGACTAGAATGGACCAAATAAATAACGACTGAGAACAGACTATAGATGACTAATTGGTGCATGGGGTAATTCGCCGTTTCTTTATATCCAGGAAGTATTTACGCTAATGTTGGTTGAGTCCTTATTTAGGACCGTGGTTCAGTTCGGTCCTATCCATTCCAGTCATACATATCGGTCCTTGAAGAAGGTAAAACTGATCCCTCATGACGTCATTGAGGGGCATTTTCCATTGTTTAGGTACTTTGTTATATGATACATTATTATACATATAAAAATATAATATGTTTGTTTTATATTACATTATAATAAAATCATTAATATTTTTTTGCAAGAAATGTGCAATGTTCTTAATGCATATCTTATTTTGCTTAATAGACCACTTGTATTTTTTTTTAGGAAAAAATCCCAAGGACCGACAGTTAAGGATGAGTCTGAAGACTGGACTGGACCGAATAAAGAAGGACCTACACAACACTAGTCTACGTCAGTGAATCCGTTTTTATGAAAAATGATGACATTTTGACATTTCTTGATTACTTTGAAATTGAAGCAATGGCTTACCATTTTTTATTACTCTTTTTATTGTATAAAAATATAACTATTTGTGGTTAATTTAAGAGTTCAATCGAGTTAATTGGTTAAGTATTCATCCAAATATTATCGCTTAAGTAAAAGAGGTGACAAATTGGTCAAGGAAAAAATACATACATAGCCAAAGATAAATTTAAATTTTAATACCGTTTGATAAATTTATCATTTATTTTTGATATATTAGATTAATTGAAATAAAGGTATCCTTTTGGTTAAAATATTTTTTTTTTTCAATTATACAGATAAACATCATTATTTATAAATCATCACGGCTGCGTCAACTTGTCCCATTAATAGGGAAAATAGGTTACAAGAATGGCCAATATTAAAATTGACATAACAGCTAAAGTACCATTGGCTATATTATGAAATTGGTGTAAAATATTGCATGTAATTGTGAACTTTACAAAAAAAAAAAAAACACTCAGTAATATGCGAAAAGGCTATGAAATGAAAACAACTACATGGAAAGATAAGTAATTGTATGTTCTAAAAGATTTGCAGGAGCACCGCAAAGGTATTTTGAAGGTATCTAAACATCATGTGTCCCCCGTTTAAGGTATATATGCAGTTCATAATTAATGAATAACTCTCCCATAACAAAATAAAATATATGATCCCGTATTTTCAACTTATAGATATCATAATGATGATTAAAAATATATATAAAAGGGTAAATTATACCTGCAAGGGAAGACAGCTGAAAGGATTCCATGAGCAAATGCAAAAGAGTCATCGTTGTTCAGATACCAGGAGTGTAACCATATATTACAAAGTATAGGAATGATCCCTACGCTAATGAAAGGAAGGACGCGTCCAAAGTTGAGACTAAATCCCTTTGTCTCCGTCAAACTTTCAGAGAGGACCTCAACCCATGTCAGAAGACAAAGGAGAAGAATAGACAGGATCTTGATGAAAATGGATCCAAATATCCAGAGTCCACCCGATATCCTGTAGATTAGTTTGATAGAGAGTTTATCCTCCAAAAAGAGATTTTTAGCCTTTCGATCATAGTCATGGATGCCCCAGGTGCAGGATATGAGACTAAGGATGGATAATACGAGTGATGCAATGGTCACAGAAACTATAAGAGTAAAAGTAATTCAGTAATGATATTATATACAATTTTAATGATGCAAATCATGCTGTTGAGAGAAAAAGTCTTGTCATGGCTTTTTGATTTTGAACAATTCATATGATAATTTAATTGTCATGAAAAACGTTTAGAAATACACTTGCACTTTTTTCATACAATACACTCACACTCATGCAGTAAGACAAAGTATGCGATCCACATTGTTTGAATGATTTCCAAACAAAAGCTCATGTTTGTAGAAATTGACTTATGTCAAAACAGTGAGGAGTATTAATTAAAATATTATTATTTATTAGTAAATCCTTTGTTCTAGAAAACTCTTTTTTGCTAGGAGGAAAAGTACATTTTAAATTACTCAAAATCAGGGATTCCCAACCTTTTCACCACTGCAGAGTCCTATAGCATTGTTATGCATCCTCTAAGATATAAAATACAATCAACCAAATGTATTATTTGTTATTCATGTAATTTACCCTGAAGTCAGGGCCAGTTTAAGAGAGTCCTAGGGCAAAAATAAAGATGCTGCACTTTTTATTCCTTCCTCTTTTAAGATTTAATTGTATTAAAAATATTTTTGCTTATTAAGATAATAAAATGCCAGAGACCTTTTCTTTTTTCAAAGGATCTTTTTCTTCTTACGAAACCTTCTTATAACTGTTTTAAATAAATTATGTCCATATTTCATTAAATGAAGTTTTTTTTAGCAAATATCATTGCCATCTATTTTGATATAGAAAACGGCGATAACTCACAAACATAAATATTTTAGAGAGTATTTTGTTGTCCACAGTAAAGGTTTCTACTACTTTTTCCTTGATCTGTGTTCTGACCGTTCATTGGTTAAATTCAAATGAGCACTTGTTAAGCAGTGAACAATTTCTTACAATTATAGAATAACAATTCTTTATTTGGGAAGAATTGCCTAACTAAAACAGATTTTGACCCTATTTTCTCACAGTTTCTATTTATATGAAAGGTTGTGTGATACAATTAAGATAACGACGGGATGACAATCCTTTTGCTATTATATATATACTATAATATAATATTATAGTAGGCGTTTGTTTGTATGTCAGTCCGCTAATAAAAATGCATAACCAGGGTATTTAATTCAGAAGCAGAGACAAATACAGACTTTAGACAAGAATAAAAGTGGTTCAGAATTCTGAGTTACGTACATAAGATTATGGGACATTCCGATCGGCCAAGATTCCTGGGCTCTGGAGGGAAGTTTATTTTTTTTGATAATTAAGTTGATTTTTTTTCATAAAACAAGATCGAATCCCCGTGTCTCAAAGTGTTCTATGGTATGGGTGTTAGATTCGAAAATGCACCAAAAAAATTAAAAATCCGAAAAAAGGAAAAAAAAAAAGGAAAACTTACAAATATTAAATACGAATTAAAAAAGGGAATTAGGAAGAGGATTAGCAAGTTTGTCTTAGTATGTATAAACAAAATAATTGGAAATAACATATATAATACGGGTACAAGTCTTTTTTTTGATGTTATCACAAATATAATCCAAAGCAGTCGAACAAATCAGTCTGAAATTTAGCAAGTAGAAAGATAAATTACCAAAAATGTTCCTATAATACTTTTTGGAGCCTCCAAGGTCAATAAAAGGCTGTTTTTGATGAAAATAAAGCCTCCTTTCCCTTCTCTCTTTCTATATCTCTCTCCTTCCCTCTGTATCTCCCCTCTACTCTTCTTCCCTTCTCTCTTTAAACATCCCTATCTGTCTTTATTCTTCTACATTCTTTCTTTGTTTCTACACCAGCTCTGCAACACGGGGGGGGGCACCTTCTGTTGGTGTAATATATTTACAAAATCATATCCAGCGCGGGGCCTGAAGAAAGGTACCTCATTTAAAATGGCCCCAAGTCGAGCCCTTGACAATGCATCGTGGAACACAAGGGCTCTGAGCAGCCACTACTATAAACTATAACTTGGTAGATCGCTATTTGCTTTCAATGTAATTTTCGAATGATAAGAAAAGATATATTTTCGAAGGTGTGGTTATTTTTGGAGGTCAATTTGTATAGTGAAACACAACTGAATCCATTTCACTTATAGGTCATGTAATTTACGTCAATTGTCATTATTTTATTATTTATAAAAACAATTTGCCCCGATTAGTTGTCATTGAAAAACAAAAAAAAAAACAATTATATATATGTGTAAGGTTAATGGTAACAAATTCAACGTCACTATTATAATCAATATCACCCAATTTAAATGAGTTCAAGTGACGTCATAACCAATCAAAATCAATCTTATAAAGCTTTTTAGACAATGCTAAATCTTTTGACATTGATTAACCTTTTAACAAAAGAAAGAAACAAAAATGCCCAAAATAAGTTGGTCAAGGGCATCCTTATGATTATATATATATATAGGATTTTTTATTGAAAAAAATCAAAAATTAAAATTTTTTGGAAACAAATTTGAAAAATTACATTTTTTGTAAAAAAATATATTTTTTAATTTTTTTCGAAAAACTTAATATATTATATATTTTTCAAAACCCACAGCTATTCACTATAAATTAATTTTCTTGGAAAAAAAATTCAATAATATTTAATTTGAAGATTTAAATTTAAAAAAAAATTTAAAATATTAATTTTTAGCAAAAAATTTAAAAAATCCATAGCTATTTCCAAAAATTATATTTTTTTTGTTTAGTAAGGTACCGTGGAACATTTGTTCATATAACAAAATTTACATAAATTATATCACTCAACCTTTCCTCTAAAAAGAAAAAGAGCTCCAAAATAAGTTGATATTTTGCCAATTATTTCCAACTGAGGATCATTTCTTCGATAATTATGATGCAGGGAATTTTTCACAGCTTAATTAACCCTTTCCACAAAATAGAGACATGAGTGTCCCATCAATTTAGTTGCCTATAACTTTTCTTATAATAATTCAAAAATGCTCTTTTTTACTTTAAAATCACCATTCATAAAACTTTAAAATTTTAATTGTTTTTTTCATTTATTTTATTGTCATATTGATCTTTTTAAAATAAATATCTTGGTTGAACTGATTTCAGTTTAAGTAATTTTGTCAATTTGTACGATCAAGTTGAATTATTTATCATTAGATAGTTTTTACTCCAAGACTTTCATTTTGCTAATAATTTAGAAGCAAATCAATCGGACAAAGCTTACAATATAAGAGCAATTATTCACCATTTAAATGAAGCATTTCAATCTGCCATGTACTATCCTCACGAACAGTCATTTCACAAACATATGACTAAATTCAAAGGAAAAATGTCCATAAAATGAGGATTCAAATGGTGAATCAATTTGAGTGCTAAAGCAGAATGGGATATCTTTATGAACTTAATTTATACCTAGGGAAAAAAGAAAATAATGAATATGGTCTTTGAGAAAGTGTTGTGATTGAACTGTCTCAGAAGCTTAGGAATTACTACTGTACAATATATATATTTATAAATTCTTCAGTTCCTCCCAATTTGTTAATAAATGACACAAAAATGGATGATATTGTATCGGACCTGTAAGAAATTTATTATTTAAGACTTTTTTTTTATCTCTTGGGTATTTGTGTTGTTAGTACGCATATTATTTTGAAAAAATATAATAAAAATAAGAAATGGAATTATTGGATTTAAAAATTATTTTAGCAAAATCACTTATAGGTGAATACAGGAGTCGAATGTAAAGCTTACAAACGATTCATGAATCACGCCGATAAATCATTCCTCAATCTATTCCACACCACCTAACAAAAATTATATGAAATTGCAACAATAATAAATAGAAAATAAAACTCATATTTAATGTAATATATGCTAAGTATTTTTATACATGGTTTCTTGACAAATATCAAGGAGTTGTTTTATTGATTATCACTCTCAAAAAGAATAGTTATTTATTTATGATTATAATAGAAAATTTATTTATTTTTATTTTAAATATAGAAAATGTTTATGTTTTAGAAAATAATTATAAAAATGAAAATACTTTTTTTTTTTGTAAAATTATTTATTCGTCTTTTTACCCTTCAGGACAATAGACACACAATAGTCTTCCAAAAAGTATTTTGAAATCTACATATGCAATCTTTGTAAATTAAAAAAAAAAGTTTTGTATATCTTATTGATTAAAAAAATCAAAAAGTTGCATGAAAATATCATAAGGGAACTTATGGTCTCGAAAGTTCTATTAAGAGTAATTCGAATTCAAAGAATCTACGTTCTGATACTAATCAAAAATCGATAGCTGCCAACAATACTTTCAGGTTAAATTATAATGTTTTAGAATAATGATATAGGGATTCAGGATCTTCCACTCTGAAAGGATCGTTCCTTTATCCCACTTTATCCGTCGCAATTGTCATAATATTATATGAGGGGAGGACTATAATAAATTATTATTGTTTTAATCGCAATAAGACCACTTATAATAATTATTTATGTCTCATAAACTCTTTTTTTTTTTAAATGGAGGAGATTAACCCACAAATGGACTATTTGTTGTTAATTATCTCTATGGGGTGGAAAAAATAAAAACTAGTGATGGACTCTAGTAATAACTATCAAGTTTGGTTGAGTTCGAGTAATTGGATATTGAGTAAAATCCGAGTTTTGAGTCTAGTTTGGATAAAGGTAACAGTCAAATTGCAATATTTTTCATTAAATTGATTAACTATAAGCTCAACAATTAAGTCAATTTGACTAAAAGTTGTCAAATAATATACATAATTTTAGAACATATTAATTTGCATAATATGAAATTATTTCAAAAAGTTGTATCTACAAGTATATTATAACAACCCACTATAAATTAAATCAATTTAGGTTGTAATCTATAATCTATTCATATCTCAGCCACAGGTTCACTACAACTCAGCCTATACAACAAAATTCAGGTTGTGGAACGCCTACCAGCTAAAACCCACATTTATTATTGCTATTTAAGCCATCAAAGACAAAAACGACCTTGGGAATTTTCTACTGTAGTAAGTTTGGCCTTTAGAGCATTTTTTTAAAGCAAGCTTTTGATAGTAATTTGAAATAACTATATACCTAGTGGTACATTAAAATCTGAACACTTTGAATTTTAAACTTCAACAAAGTATAATCTGTTTGTTTATCAATAAATTTTAACAAAATTAATACTATAAATATATGTGTGTTTAAGCTCTCTTAATCATTAATGTAGCTGCTCTTAGTGGCAATGATGGCTTCCAAGGTGAAGCAGAAGGCCTGGATCCCGCTGCAGATGTAGTCCTCTGTTATAGTCTCCCAGTACTGGCTGACAGTGGCTTTGAGGGGCCTCAGTGTTTGGATGATGGACACTGCTGTTCTTCTTCTCGACATGCACCCAAAAGGGTTAGGCGAGTGGGTTAGCATCAGTCCTCTGGGCGGGGGGGGGGGCAAAAGTGTCGAAAATGAAGTCAAAAGAACTCAAAAGAGCCTTGTAACGGAGGAAATGAGTTTTTTTATTGCTGTTATCAAAATGGCCTCTCCAGCCTCAGAAGTCTGTATTCACTCACTTTTTGGATATCTATCTGGAGAATGTGTCATTTTCTCGACATGTTCGTAAGCTAGAGAGCTCAGGTTTGTTTTGTTTTGTAATTAATTATTTATGCTTTAATATATCGAAACGTGAATTAATTTCAATGACTTAACCTTCATTAATTATTGAATTAGTTAGTGTTCAGATTTCAATGGACTAACCAGCAGATGAAAATTAAAGGTAATAACAATTGATAAAAACATTCCAGTATTTGAAAGATATAATATTTATAAAGGTGTCTTGAATAAACTTTCTACAAAATGGGTCTTATCATACACAAATCAAGTGTTTACATTGAAGCTAATATTTTTTACATATTTATGTATTTGTATTATGTATAAGCTGAATTTAAAGGATAAACCTTATATTACAGCTTAAAAAATATTTTACTAATTATAATAAATATTTTAGAGGCAGGAAAAGTTCAAAAATTAAATATAAATAAGTCTATTAGATTACTTATATCTAATTAATAAAAGCTAATAAAATACTTTGGATATGAAATATTTTTTAATTGTGGTTTCTGCCTTTAAAATATTCATTACTTTTTACAACTAGTCAAACAATCCCCTTAACTAAATTTATTTCAAATAATTTTAACGCAACCTTACTTTGTTTATTTATTAAATATTCTATAACTATAAGAAAATGAGAAGTTAAAACAGAAAAAAATAATCAAAATCAAACTTTTATTTGACAACAAATCTTTTGAAGTTGTAATGTAAGGTTTATTTTTTAGTTTTACCTATTATCTTTTATTTTACTGTATTTTTGTATGATCTATTTTATATAAACTGTATTCAAGACAGTTGATTTATCTTTCAAATGATGGAATGTTTTTTATCAATTGTTATTACCTTTAATTTTCATCTAAAGCGTTATTTCATTTTAAAATATGGGATTGAATCGAAGTTATACTCTAAAAACGTGATTTAAAAAAAAAGGCATTAAAGGCCAAGCTTAGAACCATTGGGAATTTTAAAGATCCTTTTTGTGTTCTATGGCTTATTTATCAATAATAAATGGGGGTTTTAGCCAGTGAGTGAAAATGCTGTTGCATAGTCTTATATTTCGTTTTTTCAATATAATTTCGATTTTTTACTGATATTACATTTTAATTGCATTTCAAGTTTTTAAAAAGTAATAGTTTGGGAAAGTTCTAATTGTTTTTAAGAAATCGTGGACTCTATAAAGTCATTTAGTTTTGTACAAAAAGTATATAGAAAATAAATATATAGACCTAATAAAATGCACAAAAATCAACTGACAAAAGAGGTATACTATGACGTCACAATTGTTTGTTTTTCTAACATTATAATAACTGGAAATTTCAACTAGATATATGATATACAAATTTGAGTAACTCTGATAGTTTAAAATAAAAAGTTAACCGATCAAATTTTTCTTTTTGTTGACATTAAAATTATAATACGCCAATTCATATCTTGACAAAAGAGTTTCATTTGTTCCGGAACAAAAGTTCGAAAGTCAAAGCAATTTATCCCAAAAGCGACTCTCGCAACCTTCCCAACATTAGACCAACTCGTATATTATTAAAATTTGAATGTTATGGGACTCGTATTCCCCTATCTTTGTTTCCTACCTTCGCTATAGCTGACGTTCATTACTGCAGACCAAACATTTTAATCAACTACAGCCTTAATATGCGAAACTTCCAATGAAAATACCATTCTTGTGTCTATATATTTCTTTCTCAATGGCTGTAAGTCTTTAATTTACATTTATGGTTCTGCAGTTGGTGAATGAGTAAAATCTTTTAGGTATTTATAATTATCTTCTCCTTCAAAAAGTATCATATATGTTGAATCATACTCTTTAATTTGTTAGTCACCTTGATTTCTTTGTGAAGTCCAATTGTAAAGTAAAAATTAGGGAATTCACTTATTTCACACTGCACTCATTAGATTAATAAAAGAAAATCTTTCACAAAGGTTGAGTTAGAGAATGAATACGCTGTTAATTCTAATAAATGGTATAATTTAAATATATATATATTTGTGTTGGATTCGAGTTAAGAATATCGAGCTCGAGTTAAGGCATCATGCAAAGAAAAATATTTATTCATTGAATTGTTAGAATCTAATTTCAACAATGGGGCATGAGCGTTCTTTACATAGATTAGTAAATGCTTACAAAGTGAGCAAAAGTTATATTGCAGCAAAATAATACAACCCCCTGATCGATAATGTTATTTCTAAACTATTAGGGATGTGAATATCGGCTATATCGCAGTAAGGGTAAATATGAATGATTTTATTAGTTATTCATTATTACCTCTATTGTATCACGCAACCTTTTATTCGAAAAGAAAACACAAAAAAGGGCAAAAATCAGTTAGTCGTAAGACAATTTTTCCCAAACTATAGAACTATTGTTCAATGATTCTTTGAAATTGTTCGCAGCTAACAATACTAGTTCTAATTCACCAAATATATATTCAGAACACTGATTAAGAGGAAAGAAACAGACATTTAAAGTCACAGTATATTTTTGTGTCAGTTAGGTAAATTGTCAAAATTCAAAATTGTATTTGGGGTGCAGGAAAAAAATCATTTTTAATTTATACATACTATTAGATCACATTACCTATAATATATTTTTCTATAGCTTTGTTCATCTCTCATCAACTTAACTTGACTTATTCACTAAAGCAGTCAATTATTATTAATCAAATAATGTAGGATACTTTTGAAAATATTTTTTTTATTTTTTGCATCATAGCCTTTCAATTATTAGGGCTAATAATGAATAATATTGGATAAATTGACAAGTAAGTTCTAAGGGCCAAAACCGTTTTATTCTTCCTGCCATTAAGGTTTCTTGCGTAAGGCTCATTTTATAATCCCATTGTTGTTATTGTTGAAATTAACAAAGTAGGAAAATTCAGTGCAAATTTCCCTAAAGAAAACATGTGTAACAACAAAATTTATGTGGAATTACTTAATAAAAGTGTCAACACAACTACTGAATATGAGATTAATCAATAATCGAATATTTTGAGTTTTGATTATTCGAGTTTCAGTTAAGTGTAGTTCTTCAAATAATATTTGGGTAGGTGGGGGTCTAATAAGTGTAGTTTTGCAAATGGAGGCTTTTATCCAAGCTTTTAAAAATTTTCATGGTGATACTAAAGTTAAGTATTTTTAAGCTTACTGTTTTTTGTAAAACTCCATTTTAAAAAAAACGAAAATAATGTCAATGATATTAAAAGAAGATTTTATTTTATATGAAAAAAAAAACAATATTCTAATTTGACGAAACGAGTAAATGAAGGATGCGTATTTAGTAAGGAAAGAAAAACGATGTAAACAATTTTTTGAAGCTTACCACATACATAATATATTGTTGACATAGGCATATATTAATTTAATTTGTTACTAGAAAAACTGCCCTGGAGAAAATAATAACACATTATAAATTCGCTTAATATTATTTGTACTAAAACCCAACGCCAATTCATCCACTACATCCAAGGAACCCCTCTAATACAAAACAAAAAACAAAAAATGTTTCAATAATGTCTTGTTAGAGTTAAAAACCAAGTGTCATGTCCCGAATCAACAAGGTCTAACATTTGCTAATTTGTTTAAATCTTATAGGCTATGTTAGTTCAATGTATACTTCTGTAATATTACTTAAGCACACCTATAGTTGACTTTTTTTTCAACCCTCCTTCATGGCATATGTAATATAAACATTATGCAATTGTGCCCCCAAGCACCTGCACAACCCGAGAGCTTGGGACAATTCATCATTAAGTTTGAAAGAATACGGGCAATTTTACTCCAGGGCAGTTTTCCGCGCACGCTTCATTGTACTTATTTTATCCCCGTTTTACCCCACATAAGGAAATGTAATTTTTTGAATAGCATAATGAAGATATAACTCTTGATACTTTAGGATTTATTGTATTGAATTATTTGATATAAAAAGTTCTACCTAATTACTTTCTTTGAGTTTCAGGAACTTTCAGTTGGGTGATTTTGTCCCTAAATATTTTTAAAGCATATTGTCCAAAAAAAAACAAAAAAAACTTACAACCAAAAATATTAATTTGATTAAACATGCACAGTTTGATAGCTTATAGTATGGACTCCATTTAAGTATTTAAAGGAACATTTTATAATATTTAAAAACTAAAGAGTTATTAGTCAAAAACTAAAATTGACACCTACCCTATGTTTGAGTAATTTTCAGAAAATGGTCAATTTTAGTAGTAAAGGGGGTGGGCTAGAGGGGCTGTCTCCCTATTAAGGAATATTAATTTCCCTAAGTATAAATTTTAATATTTTAAATTTAATTTAATTTCCCAAATTTTTTTCCAAAAATTTAATTTTCTGTGAAAAAATTCTTGAAAATTTTCTCCAAAAATAAAATAATATTTGAAATTTTTTGTGAACAGGATTTTCAATTTTTTTCCAAAAACAGGATTTTCTGAAATTTTTTGAACTTTTTTCCAAAAAACTTAAGTTTTTCTGAATATTTTTTGAACTTTTTAAAAAAAAAAATTAATATTTGAAATTTAAAAAATAAAAATTAGTATTTGAAATTTAAAAAATAAAAATTAATATTTCAAAATTGATTTTGAACTTTTTTTTTGCAAAAACCTAACACACCTGACAACTCATGTTTGTTTCGAGTTGTTATTCTAATACTCGTTTTATCTATCACTAATATATTGAAATATATAACAATATATTTATGTATAATACATAAATAGAGAGAGGCTAAACTGCAGGATTTAATTATATATAATGAGAAGCAAGTATTTTAATAAAGAAATATTAATGGATAAATTGTAAAGGCTCTTCATATTTGACTTGTAGAAAAAGAACAATACACTATGATATTAAATATTAAATTTTTCTTGAAAAATATAAATGTAAAAATTGTAATGCATTTTTATTTCTTTCCCAAAATGACATTCAAATTTAATAAAACAACATCATTTGTTTTCTAAATGAAAAAAAAAGAGGAAAAAAAACACGTATGCACATTAATGGCAAATATCCTTAATATACACTCTTGCATTTCTTTTATGCGTTATAAAAAAATGCAAATACATCTCTTATTTAAAATGAGTCTGCAAAGTTTTATTTCAATAGTGCTATTTCAGGGGCGTGAGTGGAGGGAGAGGGACTAAGTTTTTCGATTTTTTTTAAAATCCTAAATTAATTTTAGGCTTTAAAATTTAATGTTTTTGAAAAGTAATTTAAAATCATAAAATGTATTGATTTCTTTTTAAAAGTCCATGGCTTTTCTCAAAAATAAAATTTTTTGACAAAAAATTTCAAAAAATTCATAACTATTTCCAAAAAATTAAATTTTTAGGAATTTAAAAAAAAAAATTACATTCTTGGAATTTTTTTTCCAAAATCCATTGCTATTAACAGATAATCCAATTTTTTGTAAAGAAATTTGGAATTTTTTTTTTTTTTTAAATATTTTATTTTCCAGTTAAAAGGAAAAAATCTTTTTTTGGAGGTGGGGAGCTACAGGCCCTTCATTACACCCCCTTCGGACACCCGTATATGGAAACCCACTCGAGGAGAATAAATGATTTTTTTTGTAAAATTGAAAAAGAGACCATTGAGTACTTTTTCTCTAAATGTGAGAATACTGAAGGCATAGGGACTAAGGAGTCTAGTATCAAATATATTGTATGAGACATACGGAGTTAAATTAAAAGCATATCCTTTTTTGTTTTATGTATGTTGGCCCCCCTCAAGAGGATATTAAATTTATTATAATAAAAATGCAAGTTACAAAAATTTAGAAGAACGAGGACTCCCCGCCCTTACTTGGTGATTTTTTAGATTTTGTAAATAATATTTGTGATATATATTAAGTTTAAAATTCCATGATTTCAAAAAATGATTATTATGTATTCTAAGAAGTTGAAGTAGAATAATAACAAATAATAATAATGCTTTTTAAATCTACATAATATGTACATTCATTTGAAATAAAATTTAAATGATAAATAGAATAGAACAAAATCACCCAATTAAAAAAACAAAAAAAAACATCCGAAATATTCCTTCAAAAAACAACAATTAAAGTTATTAATTTTGCTGCATACATTTTCGCCTTTAGTAATCTTGCCTCTTAGAAATTTCGCCTCATAACATATTCGCCGCCTTTTCATGTTTTATATTATAGGTTTGAACTTAAATTTTAGTCTTTTCTGTTGTATCTCTGCTATAGATTTGTAGAAGAAGAAACAAGGAATATAGTCCGAAAATAAAGTAACAATAGTGTTTATAAGGAAAAAAGAGTCATAGATCCAGGATAATGAGTTTATTTTGAAAGGACTCATTCACTAGTAGCACCATAGTCATAGTAATGACCGTAGTTGATCCTTGAAGAAATGTAAGAAACTCCATCGATTGAAAAAAAGGAATGTTTCAACAGCAAAGACTAGGGTAAAGTAAGAACCTATAATATAAACACATACAAAAGTCAGCGGGAAAATTACCCAGAATGAATATTTTCGCCGTAAAATACATACAACCGTTTTCATCCTTTTTTGTACAATTGTTCCATGGTTGCAGAGAATTGGTTAAGAGATATCAACAGATATTGGGGGCCTTACCCCTGTTTCCTTTGGAACGAAAGGTTGCAATATACTATTAGGTGGTCCATTGAAATCTTAACACTAACTAATTAAATAATTACTTAATGTTGAGTGTATGAATAATTATTTACAAAACAAAACAAACCTATACTCTTTAGCTTACGATATCACATTTGAATGTGACCCGTTACGCCACCAGCAAGTCCAAAACGTTGGAAAAATGAGAGGCCATTTTTGACAGCAGCAATAATTAAGAACCATCTTCTTTATTTCAAGACCCTTTTGAATGAGTTTTTTTGAACTCTTCCTTGACACTTTTGGTTCCTATACAGCCCTGATGCCAAATCCCTCGACTACACCTTTTGGCTGTATTTCATGGGAAGCCTTGCAGTGTCTGTCATCCAAACAACAACGACCTCAAAGCACTGGGACGTAATGAAAGAGGACTACAATGCAACAGGTGCCTAGTCTACTGCCACCTATAAGTCATTATTGTTACTAAGGACGGCTTTATTCATGATTAAGTGAGCTCAGACACACATCTATTTATAGTATTCATTTTGTTGAAATGCTATTGTTAATTTATAAATTTTATCTTGTTCAATTTTAAAATTAAATGTACAGATTTAATGAACCACGAGGTATACATGTAGCAACGTACCTATATTCTCAAAGCAGAACGTTGTGACCTAATAAAATATAATATTTTTGATTATTTAATTCAAAATTGTCAAGCGTAAGGGAATTAAATCAAAACAAATCATTGTTAATAATCTTTATCCCTAGATAATCTTCAATATGTCGTTGGTTTTAAGGGATGGGAGGAGGGATTTAGGTGAATGACATAATTCAAGGGCCTGCATCCTTATAACTTATTATCATTTGAATATATGAATTCCCATGAATTTTAATGCCCATTTTTCCTTCTAATTTCTAAATGGGATGTTGTACACTTTTTGATATTTTTTAACTATTTTAATTTCGAAATTGATTGATGAGTCATCTTATGCTATGAATATCGAAAATTTAATTATATATTACAAAAATAATAATTACACTCTTAGAGTATATCCTTGACTCTGATGTAATTTTGGAACGTGTGAGTTATATATAAGGGAATTAATTACAATGTAGTAATTTGTGTCATTACAGCAGAAGGTATCTGTCCCTCATCTAAAACCATACCTTTTTTGCACTATGTATTCAATATATATTTTAAAAAAGCGTTAAGTCATTTGCATTATTCAATCCAGACATAATAAGACTTTTCAATCAACTAAAAAATAAATTTATATAAAATTAAATACTCACAAACATCAGATAAAAACTCCTGAGCATTGATCCCTGCAATTAGCGTTCCAGTTCCAAGAAATACTAAAATGCATAGAAAGTAAAGTTGAAGGATGATTTGTAAAAATGTTTCTCCCATTCCTTCAAGAGATTGGAACTTGATGTAGAGTCCAAGCCCTGTCGTAAATCGATTTGATTCGTCTCTTCCGAGTAAGTCCAAAAATATGTTACTGATCAATTTGATGTAACTGTAAAGTAAGAGTACTCTGAAGGTTAGGTACTTTTCATTGAAAGTGGGGGGGCAATTACCCTCCAAAAAATAGGTCAGGAAATTAATTCCTATATTTGAGTATTTTAGAAGTGAAAAAACATCATAAAATCTCACGTGACAAAAGCAAGATAAAATTATTTTTCTCCAAATTGTATTCTTGGACGAATTGTCATTAATTTCTATTAACAAATTATTCCTAATAACCCTTTTGGTGTATGTGCAAATTGCACTTAAAGTAGCCAAAATTGATCTTCGCAATAAATCAATGAAAAATTGATGGATTTTATTTGAAAGGGGCCATTTCGGGGCCAATATAAGTCCCTATTATGCAAAAAAGTTTCTAAACTGTAGATAAAATTATTATTATTACTACACTCATCCCACAAATTTAAATAATTAACCCCTGTAATTGGCTTAAGTATGTTCCTGATATATTGGGCTGTATGTATGTATATATCAAGTTAAAAAAAAGTGGGGTTTCTCCTTTTCCTGATTTGTGTTCAAGATTGTTTTCATGTTGACGCACCACAAATAGTCTTTTCTAAAAATACGTAATTCCAGGAAAAGTCGTTTATAGTAAATAAATAAAAAATAAAAAATGTATATCTAAACAAAAATACATTAGTCCCAAAAATGTTTTTATAGAATCAGTTATTAATATTAAAATCATCAACCCCTACGCCTATTTTAACGACCCTCAATCATCAAAATAATGTGGAGAAGTTCATGGAATTTAAATTGACGTTTGTGTTGAGGGAACAGAAACAAAATTTTGAACAAATATCAACTTTTAAATATTTAATTCATCTTTTTCAATAAATATAAGAATAATTATTATTTTATTTTATTATATTCACATTGTAATACTATGGAGGTTGCGTGTTTTTTTTGTTTTTTTTTACAGACGTTCAGTAATTCATGGGTAATATTACTTATTTGAGTAATAAATTACGTAATACATATTATTCAATGGAAAAGTAATTTTGTTATATTCTTTAAGAGTATTATTAAAAGAACATTACTTTATATTACTAATTTATCAATATCCTTTTTATGAGATGAATCATGCTACAATCAATTTGACACGTTTATTACATTCAATAATCATCTTCTGAAAATAACTAGAATATATAGCTTTTTACAAATTATTAATATAGAATTATCTAAACATGAGGAAGCAGTTTCTCACTTTTGCATCGTTGAATTTACAATCTTAAATTTTGTTTCACTAATACTTCCAAAACTATTTATCACTTGGTTCACAGACATTTAATTATCTAATTTTTATACTAATAATATAATATAGCAACATGTTTTTGAATATTTTGAAGGATTTATTGGTCTCGATACAGTCTTTTGTATCGTATTATTTTTCTTTAGTTTATGACATATAATTTTTACAAACTTGTAACAAGAAAATATGAGTATTATGAATAAGAAGCAATGTTAATTGACTTTCCTCAATCTTAAAGTCTCTTAGTTACCGAGTGTTCCATTAAAATATGAACACTTTGAACTTTAAACTTGAACAAGATAATTAATTAATAATCGAATTCAAACAAACTTAATACCATAAATGGAAGTGGTTCTGAGCTCTCTTAATCATTAATGTAGCCCCCTTAGTGGCAATGATGGCTTCCAGGCGGCGATGGCTGAAAGTGGCTTTGAATCCATTTTCCTCGACATACCCCCGAAAGGCGTAGTCGTGGGGGTTGGTATCAGGGCTGCACGGGGCTTAAAGTGTCACAAAAGAGTTCAAAATACACATATGACTCATTCAAAAGAGTCTTGGAACGAAGAAGATGGTTATCTTTTATTTCCGGTATCAAAAAGTGCCCTCTCCACCCTCACAAGTCTCCCGAGATCTCTTGCATGCACCTTCATTGACTTGAGGAGATTGACCTGGGCCGTTTTCTTTATCTCCTCCGGATCCAGTTTGGCCCTTTTGAGGGAGCCCTTCTTCCTCTCAAACGTTTTGGATTTGCTGAGGGCGTAGACGTTGATCCTGGGGACGCCCAACTGCTTGGAGTTCGCGAGTGGAAATTTATCGATGAGATTCAAGTGTCATTTTCTCGACTTGTACGTAAGCTAAAGTGTTTTGTAAATACTTTTTTAGGCTTCAATATATTGAAATATGAATAAATTTCAATCTTCATCAACCTTCATTAGTCATTAAATTTATAAGTGTTCATATTTCAATGGACCACCCGGTATTGCGAATATGTACATTGCAAAGAATATATTGCACAGTCTTAATTTGAATCGACTAATATGAATAATGTATATCTACGTACAGGGTAGGGCAGCAAAACGTGGACTGTTATGAATGCTTATTTTCTTATTACTATGAAGAGGTTTTGCAATTATTTTTTGGTATTCTGTTTCCGCCTTCTTTTTACATAAACAAACAAATCATTTTGTCATTTCTTCATCATACGTGAACAACAAGTAAAAAAACCTTCGCATCTCAGATATTCAGTATTCTGAAGCTGATGTGATGAAGATCACTGACATTGTTAAGTGTTCTAGGAGCCTTGTTTTTAAGTTGGCCAAAATGAAAAAAAAAAAATATATATATATATGGAGAAGACCTCTCCAGATGTCTGGAAGTGGAGTACATAATTTAAAGAGGGACACAAAGTTATTGTCAAGTTTGGAGTTTTAAGTATCCCACTAAGTCGATGAATCGCCTCGCCAACGACTTCTCAGAGGCTCTTAGGACTATCAGAAGAGATATAAAGCACAACTTGGGATTAGTTTTTTTGAAAAGGACATCACCTTGAAAGCTCGAGAGATGCAAATGGGTTAATTGTGAAAGTTTTTCTCGGACAATAATATTTTCAATGGGGATCAATTCCACTAACAGCCGGAAGAGTCCGCTGGCTGGAAGAAACAAAAGAAGATGTCCAAGGGGTTTACCATAACAAATTTCTGCGTAGTTAACATGGCTCGATTCTGGTTCAAAGAGATATGGCCCCAGATTTGAACCTACTTGATTTTTCTATATGGGGCACTTCGGAGAGGGAAACCAAAGGACCTCACACCCAAATGTGGACTCACGGAAGTCCTCCATAGTGCTGCATGGGACAGCTTGTTAGAGGAGTTTGTTATCAACTCCTATATGGCCTTCAGGCGACGTGTAAAGACTGAAATTACCAATGAAGGTGGCCATATTGAGTAAAAAAAGTTTTACAAAAACCTGGTTTAAAAGTTTTATAAAAATTAATTTTTTGCCTATTATTGAGATATAAAATTATTGATGTATTTCGAAATGCATACCTCGAGTCACCTTTTTCCTGCCCTACCCTGTATATATGTAATAGTCCTCAAAATTAAGTTAGAAAATAGGATATAAGTACTTTAGTCTCGTAGCCTTGAAAAGGTAATAATGAAAATAGCTAGATGTAAATATATCAACACATATTTGAATTCAAGGATAAATATTATATCAATCAAATATCGAATTTTTGTTCCTTTTATGTATACAATACTTAATTAGAATAATAAGATATATATACCATATATTAAATGTTAAATGATTTTTTTAAATATGAGTCATGTACAGGAGGTGTCTACATAACCAACATAACCCGGTTTGGAACACTGCGAATTTTGCATAACTCGGTATTTGGAATTATTCTGACTCCCCGTATAGAGTAGTGCATTCTCTACATATTGTGTTATAAATTAAATAATAATAAATTATGGAAAAAATATATATTGAAGTAAACATTTTTTTGTTGTATTTGTTGATGAGTTCGTTCTTACTCTGCCCATATATGTTATATAAAAGAAATGTATAATTTTGCGTAGGGAGAGTGTCTTGTAAGTAGTCATGGAAAGATTAAAGAAAAATCCCCATGCCAATTCTAATGCAATTCTATTAAAAATTCCCCATGCCGATTCTGATTCCTTAATATTTTAAATAAGTGTTCAAAAATACCAGTTTGCTAGCAGGGGTGAGCGTCCACAGGATAATATGCTTGATTTTTGGAATTTTTTTCGAAAAACATTCTAAAAATTAAATTTTTGAAGAAAAAAAATTCAAATTTACAATTTTATATTTAAAATTTTCTCAAAAATTCACAACTATTCACACAAAAAATTCAAAAATACTTAGTTATTCACAGAAAATTAATTTTATTTGGAAAAACATTTCAAATATTAAATTTCTTCGAACAAAATATCAAAAGTCTTTAGTTATTCACAAAAAAAACTCCAAAAACCCACAGCTATTCAAAAAAATTAAACTTTTTGAATTTGTTTTTTCAAAATTCAGCTTTTGGCAAAAAAAATTAAAAACCACAGCTGTTCTAAAAAAATTAAATTTTTTGAGAAAAAAAATTGAAATATAATTTTTTTATTATTTAATATTACATTATTTGGAGAAATAAACCTACAAAAATAACTTCAAAATCTTAAAAAAATAAAGGAAAGAAAGTTCATTTAGAGAAGAAGATACAAAAGGCACCAAGATAAGAAAAAGAAGGAATCGATCAGCCTGATCCTCAACTTTTCCAAAGTAGAACTCACTTCCTCAATGATATCTCTTTTGAACAGAGGTCTCAATTATTGCTTGACTCCATTACAGTTGAATCTCTCAAGAAGACTCAAATAGAAAAAGTTTCTTCACTTACAACAGGATAATCCAGATGAAGAAAAACCTCCACATTCCATCTTCAAGAAAGAAAAGACCAGCACACCTTCAAACACATGTGAAGACCTCACCATGTTCTGTAATGTTGTGAAAAGTAAACTTATTGGATCACAAAAAAATAAAGTCATTTCTAACCTGAACAAAGATAAGAAAGAAGCCTTGCCACAACTGATCAAGCTCCAACGAGACAGAGTAATAGTCATAAAGCTTGCTGAGAAGGGATCAGGGATTGTTATCATGTACTTTGAGGACTACAAAGAAGTCAGCAAAGGAGCATCTAGACAACCCAATCTACAACGAAAAGATTGACTAGAAACTAATTCAGGCTTTCCCTTCTCCACATGGTTAACAAAGTAATAAAGACAAAAGTTCCCCTTCAAGACCAATCATTAGTGGGAACAACTCTATCACTGCAAACATGAGTAAGGTTGTGTCTCACTTTCCTAGAAATCTAGTAAAGGATATCCCAAGATATGTCAATGATACTCCCCACAAGAGACTTGGAAGACTTGGAAGATATCAACAAACGTGAACTACTTCCAAACGATGCCTTTGACAATTGAAGAAGTCTTGAATACAAGAAAAGATAAATCAATTCCTACAGTAGTTCTCATGAAGCTCTTGTCCCTGGTCTTTACTCTCAACCTATTTGAGTTCAAGAAGGAGTTATTTATTCAACTTGTAGGGACAGCTATGGGGACAAGGGTGGCACCCACATATGTATGCCTATATCTTCATGGGATTCATGGACAAAATCATTAAAGGAGTGGCCAATCTTATTCTTGGAATGCCTCTTATAATGTACAAGAGATTTATTGATGATATTTTTTTTGGATATAGATTGGTACAGAGGAAGAATTCAAGACCTTCATGCAGAAGATCATTATTGAACTAAAATGCTCATATTACTTCCAGTAAAAATCAACAACTTTCCTTGATACTACTGTCTCCTGAAAAAAAGGCAAGTTGATGACAGACCTGTACAGGAAAGAATGGAACAGAGTTCAGTACTTTCTTCCTTCTTCCTCACATCCTGGCCATGTCACTAAAAACATTCATTACAGTCTGGCCCTCAGAGTTGTTAGGAGAGGCAGTCACTCTGAACAAAGAAAGGAAAGGATGGTGGAACTGAAGGAGATGTTGATGAGTAGAAGTTACTCTAAAAGAGTTGTTAAAGACTGTTTGAACAGAGCAATGTTGATGCCAAGAGAAGAAACACTGGAACACATTAGTGAGGGATCCCACAATGAAACAAATCTCCATTTTACCAATGGTTGAATTTAAACAACTGGGACATCTCAAAGTTATGATCTTTAAAGCCAAAGTTATGGAACTTTCAACTAATAAACATTAAATGTGAGGCTCAAAAAGTGCAAAAAGAACAAATGCAATTACAGCCCATTTCTGGGCATTAATAAAGAAGTCTGTGCTACTCAATCAAAAACTGTTGTACATATCCGTCATTTGGTTGACTGTTTTTGGGATTTTAGTAGTTTGCTAAACAGGTTAGAACGTTGCTCTCTCTAGCATTAGGTACTGGGAGAGGAGAATCATTATTACGATGGGATTTACCATGACGTTCTATATTTAATGTATTGTATATTAGTTAATGATATAATATAATATAGTTGTGTAAATAAGATAATAATCAGTCGTCATCATTATTGGATCGTTCTAAACATAACAACTGATCAGACGACTGAAGTAATATAATGTATTACTTGCTCAAAATTCAACTGTGGAGGCATATACATAGACCAAACAGGAAGAAGATTAAAAGCCAAAGTGAAAGAACATATAGATTACATCAATAAAGAAGAAGAAACTACTGGATTTCATTTCACTGGTGCCCAGAAGAAACATTATGTGAAAGTACAAATAATGGAAAAAGTGACTCCAAATAGAGAAGTGATGAGATTGACCAGAGAGGGAGAGTGGATTCCGAAGTTTAACACTATAGAGCAGTATTAAATAGCAAATCGTGAGGAAACTGCAACTACTACTTTATCAAAGCTTCCTTGATACTTTTTTAAAATTAAATATTTAATTGTAAGATTATATATTTCTTTTATTTATATTTAAAATAATCAGTTACAATTCAAAAGGCTCCCAAGAAGGAGTGGACTATGTTTTTCTATAAATGAAAAAATGGTGTTTTTGCCTCTTACGTCCAACGAGGAGAATTGTTGGTTGTCTTTCTTCAAAAAGTTAATCATCAATTTGGAGAATAAATTAAAAAATATATAGCTATTCACAGAAAATTAAATTTTGGCGATTTTTGTTTTGTTTTTGAAAAATTTAATTAAATATGAAATATAATTTTTTTGGAAAACAAGCTTCATTTTTCATTTTATAGAGGAAGAGAAAAATTCCTAAATTGGAGGGGGATCCAGCCCTTCCAGCCCTCCCCTGCGTACGCCCCTGTAATATTAAAAGAAACTATTGAATGTCAAAATGAGACCAATAAATACAAGGACCTAAATCTTACTGTCCATCAAAAATTCAGCTCTCTTTTGCCTAGTTTTATTATAGCATATGTTAGACCCTAATGTGTATTAAAAATATGTTATTACATCGTTACATAACCTTATTTCTATAGTGTAGACAATAAATGAAAAATGAAAATAATGAAATATTTCCTTTAATCATATAACTTTTCGCATCTCTAATCGATCAAAAAAAAGAACAAATCTAGCCATTCATAGGGTGTTTCAGTACCTATTAATTATATTTTGTTCAAATATTAGTATTTATCATTGACATCAAGTATTATTCAATGTAGTTATTTTTTATTTTTTTATTTTAAGAGCCATTTGATAATTTTCGCCTACAGTTATTATGCAATATATGACGTCAATGCAAACGGTCTATTGTATAATTACTATTTCTATGGAAAAAAAGACAGAAATAAAAAGGATTTAACTATTTTATGATAACTTTTTTTTTTCAAAGTGTGTAGATGACATTACTCAATGGCTATGTCTGAGATATTTCAACATAGATGAGGTGGCTTTATCAAAATACATTTTTAAATGCAAAATCAATGCATATTTCCTTACATAAGGATAAAAACTTTCAGGATAAATTTATATGTATTGATAATTGCGTTTAAAGAAAAGCTTATCAAGGAACTACATGACAAAACAAAGAATCTTTGAAACTCCGAATTAAATTCTAGTAGTACTTGACTCAAAAAAAACTTTATTTCAGATTCGTAATCCGCTCAATCACAAATTGTAAAGATTTTTTTTCCGTATCATATCTAGTTTTGGAGAATTTTCAATTTTTGAGTATTTTTATACGTTTGATAGGTTAGAACCAACTTTTGAGTTTGAAAAAAATCAATAATTCACACAAAAAATGTCTTATTTATAATAAATATGTTTTAAAACATATGATTTTAATATGCCATCATCCTATCCTGAAAAAATACAGTTTGAAGGTTACAAAAACCGCCATATTGGTTTCATGGTTTTTTGTTTTGTTTTTTCATACTTAAAGGTTAGCTCAAACCTACAGAAATTGTAACAATACTCCAAAATATATAATTTAAAAACAAAACATTTAAAATATTGTGGTTTTTTAACATTTAAATTAAGTGTTCACGGAATTGCAGGATCGTATATCAAATAAGTATTAGCTCATATTTGGAAACAACATCTTCATTTGCAAAGAATAAACTAACTTTTATGAGAATGATTGATTTACTTTTCGGGAGGAGGGGTTGACCCCTCGATGGATTATTAGAGTCGGGGAAATTGGGATGTTACTTGGATAATTTTTATTATTATGTAATTATTAGGTGAAAAAGATTAAATGTCGCTCCTAAAAATACTATTATTTCATATTTGAGTCGGAAGAATGGAAAGGCCTTTAGCTATTTTTGTATAAAGATCAGTTTTAGAAATAGACATTCTATATTTGTTTCGGGAAATAAATGGGATATCAGTAGGAAGATTTGAAAAAATATATAAATTTATAAGGCATGGCTACAGATAGAAGTTTAATAAATATCAACTGAACCCTACGGAAACTACATAATTTCTATAACATAGTCATTTATTCCCAACTATTCTTCACTAATAGTAGGGAATTGTTTACAGTTAATGTCAAATGAGCTAATTCAAGTTCCACCAATCAAAATTTAGTGGAAAAGTTAGTTGTGGAAGAAAAGTCAACAGCCGACAAAAGAGTATATAGTTAGGGAATTATATTATTGTTGAAATCCTCATGAATATACATTTAAAAGAAGTATATTCTAGTCACCTGGAAGATATTAGAAATTTTATTAATTATTAATCTCTCTATTGAAAATTCAAGCGTATTTGCAAGGAACCAACAATGTACGTAGTGATGAAAATCGAGTTGATTTTTTAGCTTGCCAGTTTTTTTGTTTTTTTGAGTAAGTAATCTGAAGAATGAATTTTCCTAAGCTTTAACTTCTGAGTAGTTAACGTCCCTTTCTACTGTATTCAATTATATTCAAAACCTCATTGAACATTTGTTTGTGCTCATAAAGGCATAAAGTAACCTTAGGGATTTGTTTCGAGTTATAATCGTAAGTCCTCGACAGAAGATCGAATTAACATGTCACCCTAAAAATTTGACACCTTAGTACACAGGCTAAAATAAAAATATAAAATAAGTTCACCTTTTTTATGACCTTTGACCTTTTATGTGACCTTAAAATTTTATATAGCTATTTCCTTAAGTAAAGAAAGCTTTAATGATTACGACATTTGGGAGTTTCTTTTTATTACTTTGAAAATAGATTTAAAGAAAAAATACACATACATTAATTTGGGGTATTGGGGTATTAACTTAACTTGCTCATTAGCAACACCCCCCCTACCCCTCCCTACCAATATACATATATATACACGACAAGGGATCAACAATAAATTGTATTCCTGTCCTTTGGGAAATAGAGCATAAGTATTGCATAACTTAATACTTCTTAATTTATCAAAAGGAATAAATTATGAAATAGTCAGGACGTATCAAGTCAAAGGAGGAAATCACAAGCTGACAACAAAATATATAGGGTATTCTTGTGTTAACGAGGTAACGTCTGATTCTTTTATTTTCACACTTTGAGAAAGGATCTCATAAGTGTAAATACCTGAGTGAAAATGTGAGTGATGTTTCAAACCCCCAATAATATGTTGGAGTGAATTAATCAATTTTTGTAAAGATTATCTATCATATTGATTTGTCCCATACAAATTAGGCTATCTTTATCAATTGTTTACTCCAAGAATGAACATTTATTCCGAAGGGGGCCGGTAACTAAGTAATATTTGAAGAAGAGATGCCAATTAAAAGAACCCCAAAGTTTTTGGACAGTCTAGTTCCTAGATTATAATTGATGTTTCTGTAAATTATTTTATTTCTTGGATACCAAAGTGAAATTAAAATACTACTATCTACTGTTGTCATGGTGACAATAAATATAAAAAGAATAATTCACATGCATTTACAGTCTGCATGACTTTTTGTTTTGGGTAGGGGGCTTATAGCAAATAAATTTGAAGGCTTTTTTTTAATAAAATACATTCTTGGCTAATATACTTAACACTTTTTGGGAGGCGGGTTATAGTTCAAAAATTTGGGAGTTATATTTTAAATGCGTTTGTACCCCTGGTACCTTGGTATAGTAGCGCTATACCCAACAACACAATTGCTGTACAAGAGATAAAATTGTTTTAATTTATGAAATCCCGTTACTTTTTTTTATAAGATTCTGTGTTTTAAATGCAAGTCTCTACTTCAAACAATGAATCAGGTTTCAATTCTTTATACAATAAAGAATGTAAAGGTATTTAGTCATAAATACCGAGTGATCCATTTAAATCTGAACAATTTAAATTTTGAACTTCAACTAGATATATGTAATTTATTAATTAATAATAGAATTATCACAAATTAATACCATAAATAGATATGAGTCTGAGCTCTCTTCATCATTAATGTAGCCGCCCTTAGTGGCAATGATGGCTTCCAGGCGGCGGCAGAAGGCCTGACACCTGCTATGGATGTAGTCCTCTGTCATGGGTTCCCATTACTGGCTGATAGTGGCTTTGAGGGTCTCACTGTTTGGATGAAAGACACTGTAGGCCGTCCCCTCAACATGCCCCCAATAGGTTTAGTCGAGGGGGTATGCATCAGGGCCGGTGGGGAGCCAAAAGTATCAAAAAAGAGTTCAAAAGAACACATAAGACTCATTCAAAAGATTATTGCAATGAAGGAGATGAGTTTCTTTCATTGCTAGTGTCTATAGTGGCCTATCCACCCTCACAAGGCTCTTTCCACCCCCTTTTTTGATAGATGTCTGGATAGTCTGGTGTGAAACTCTGAGATCTCTTGCATAGGTCCTCTTGGACTTCAGGGAATTGACCTGAGCTCTTTTCCTTAAGTTCTCCGGGACCAGTTTGACCTTTTTGACATATCACTTTTTGCTCTCCAACGTTTCGGATTTACTGATGGCGTAGACAGTAGTTCCGGAGACGCCCAACTATTTGGAGTGCTTGAATGGAAATTTGTCAATCACGTTCTAGTGTCATTTTTTCGACTTAAACGTAAGCTAGAGAGCTCAGTTTTTTTTTTTTTTTGTAATTAATTATTTATGATTTAATATTTGGAAATATTAATTAATTTTAATTACTGAAACTTAATTAATTATTGAATGAGTAAGTGTTAAGATGTCAATGAACTTCTCACTCTATAAGTTAATTTTTAATAACGGAATATGTCAAAAATATCAAAATAAATTATCATTCTATACTGATGTTTATAATTATTTTGATATACTTTTTTTTTAACCTTTAAAAATATTAATTAAGTTTTTTTTTTCTAAAATCACTCTATGCAGAAAAAGAATGAATAAAATTTTGAGGATCCACGTATAGCACGCATCTTTATTTTTACATTTTCAGATTTTGATAATATAGAAGATAGCTCCTCAAGAAATCGTCAGTATTACTTTGATTTTTTCATGAGCACAATCACAATAACTTACTCAATACTTAGATGTTCTCTTCTCAAGAATAAAATAATAATATTAACAGACTAGGCTTTTTTTTATAAATATGACGTGGTGAGCCAGGGAGTACTTTAGCCTAGAAACTTAAGTACTTCACAGGCTGTGCTTTAGTTACAAACGCCTCATTTTAAGTCATATTTGTTATTTTTTACTTATATGTTGTACTTGACTTTTATTTTATTCATTAATATGAGCTTTAGGTACACACGCTCGTTGTTAAAATTGAGTCCTCAACTCTTATTTAATAGTGTAGCGTTGTATGAGTTGACCTAAACACCTGCGAGATTTTTTTCATTTTAACGTACTTTTTTTTTATAACTCTAGACATAGTGATGAAAATCGTGTTTCTTTTGACCCTGTTAAAAAAAAAGAAACCGAAAATCAACATGATAACACAGACAGTTTGATGAATGCTTTGTAGGGGAACAACTTATCTGTAATGATATTTCATTAGATCACCTACAATCAGCTGTGACAAGGGAGAACAGGGAGAAGGAAACAAGCAAAAACTTAGGAAAGAATCATTCCAATGTCGATACTCAATTCTGAGCCCAACATAGGCTGACACTGCGAATCCTCAAGGTTACTCACCGTCTTTTATGAGCATACAAGAATTTTCAAATGGGCTTTGAATATAATTTAATGTATTTGAAAAAGAAGTTCACTACACAGAAGCTAAATGATAATGAGAAAGACTGAAGAAAATAATTTTTTTTCTTCGGTTGACCAATTCCAAAAAAACGGGCTAGCTAAAAGATACACACGATTTACATCACTATCTTTATTTTCTCCTTTCTTTTCTTTTCTATGATACCCACGTTCGATTGTATTGTTATTCCTTATATTAAGTATCTACGTAGTCAAAAATGAAATACGTTGTACGCACAAATATAATATCTTTTTACTTGCTAGCCAATGTTACTTTAAAAAAAATCAACCACAAATAACAATTTTTTAAACAAAAGAACAGATGTTTAACTCAATTCAGTCAAATTATATCAACTCAATGAATACTTGCATCTTATGATAACATAATGAAATACCCTAATTTCCTTAATGAAACATCCTTTTATATAGAAGGAAGAAAGAGTTGATGTTATTATAAATACTTAAGGGTTTACGTACATTCTTGCCTACAGAGAAACTTTGCTTTCTTAATACAGATCGGTTAAACAATTTATTTTATATATAGTAAAGAATAATGTTTGATTTTAATCTTTAATAAATAAGTTAACAATTTTTGCCCATTTTTCAAACTTTTACCGAAATCTGCAACTTAAAAATGGCGACATTGTTTAAGAATGTCCTTTTGCATAGGTGATTTTTTACCGATTGACAACTATTTTTCATGTTAGCATTAATCAAAATTTGCAAAAAAGTTAAACTACAAATCCCTCGAATATACTCGTAGATACATTTATAAAAAAACTTTTATTTTACCGAATAATTCTATGGTATTTGGAAACGTATACTAATCGTGTGCTCTGCACGGTTTAACTATTATGTATGTATATTGTATTTAGTATATCTTACTTATGTAAATAAATTAAAAAAAGGTAGAATAATCGCTTTTTGTAAATCATATTACATCTAACGTCATTTGTAACGCTTAGACGCTTTCTATTTTTTAATTATGTACTTCCTTTAATAAATATAAATCAAATTAAGTATAAAAAAATGTACACGTTTAATTTCTTATCTATGTGTGTATTTTAATTTACATCTTACCAATTTTAGCTTAGTAATAGAGCGTTTTCACGTGACGTCAGAATATTCGATGTTGGCCATTTCGAGGGTCTAAACAACTAAGTTTTATAAAAATGATTAATACTCATTAATAATAGGGAAAATAGTGAACTAATGAATATTAAAGTGGGACCAAAAATTAAAAAAGACTTAAACTTTACTTTGTTCAAAAATATATCACTACATTGCTTAGTTTCATTACAATATTTGACCCTAACATACATAAAATATGTAATACAATTTTATTTCTATGTTATACACAATAATTTAACCAATACGTTAGAAAGAATAAGATTTTTTTCACTAATATCCCACTTTTCTCGTCCCTAATCTGTCCAAAAAAAAAAAAAAGATTTTTTTTTTTTACAAATCCAAACATTTTCAGTACTTTGATTAAATTCAAATGTCACTGTTTATCATTGACATCAAGTAGTATTCAACATAGGCGCTAAGTTTAAAAAAAAAATAATTTGGGGAGGTTTCATCAAGTTTATTGCAAATGTACCGTTTTTATGTTGTAAAAATTTCTACTTTGAGTCCCTAAGGTAGGCGTCTCCTTTTATCAACGATTTTGGATTGAGATTATTTGAAAATGTGTATAGTCGATATCGAATGGCACAGGATGCGAATAATATTTACTCACATTCAATAAATTGTATGTATGTAATTAATAATTAATTAATGACTTCAAATGGGAAATTGACCAATTGATTACATAATGATATGTGACGGCCTTCAGCTGTAGATAAATATTCTTACTAGATTTCGAAGAGATTTCATAAAGATGATACTCATTATTTATGCAACTTAAAATTACTTACAGTATTAAATATATACATACGTATTAATTACTATTGACCAAAAAAAGTTAACATCATTCTAGATAAATTTACAGACAAGGAAATTGTTTTGATATAGTGCTTGACCACCTCAGATCTCGAACAAAACTTCGGAATCCGGCCCAACTCCTGTAACTTTTATAAACACAATATAGCTTATACTTTGATCACAGGCCACTTGTTGACATTGTTGATCACTAGGTATTAAACCATTTGTTGGGATGGGAAATATGTTGAGAAAAATAACAGTTTTGAGATTTGAAAACGAAAAAAGGTTGGAGCTATGGTATTTTTTTTTTCTTCTTTGTTCATTCTTTAATAGATTGTAGTACTGTTAAAATCTCTCTCTGAATGATAAATTTCGCCTACTTCTGGTGTAATTTAAAGAAAATGCATTGTAATATATATGTTTAAATATAATTTTGCAGTATTTTCCGTGAACTAATACTATTTTTAATGTTGAAGGTTCTCTCTTCTATAGCAGTTGTACATTTTTCCTTCTAAAATCATATGACAGAAAACTGATGTTTACGAGGGTATTAATTCAGTAAGTCTTGCACCCACCTTTTCCATGCGCCCTAATTGTAATTGTAGATTAGGCCTTTGCTGTGTTTTAGAGTTTTAAGTTGCATTTTAGACTAAACACTCTGAGATTATTTCTTTTAAATTCTTATACAAAAAAGTTAGGGTAAAAATTGATGGTTGAGAAGTTTTTTCTGATGGGTGGGGGGGGGGGGATTCAAATGTCGACTGTATGGCTTCTCGACACTCTTTCTGGAAAGAATTAAAGTAGAATTCCGGAATTTTACGGTATGTAATATCTAAAATCCCGTCAATGACTTTATTTGACTTCTGAGAATACGCAATTTCAGGGTTATCCGCAGAATTATAACTTTTTTTTTTTGTGAGGGGGGGCTTGGTTTTTGGTTTTTTTTTTGTAAAGATATCCAAACATTTCAAATATTTTTTTTTTCTCTGCTGCATAATTATCTCCAAAGATCTTTTATTAAGAAAGTTTTTCTTAAAAAAATACTCCTATTTTTGCGTAATCATTTTTTATCCTGACCAAAAAAATTACTAGTAAAAAAAAAGAAAAAGAAGAGTTGTTCTAGTTTGTAGATTATAATATGCAATATTCTTAGAAATAAATTGCCTGTACCCACATGATAGATGTAGTAACCCACCTTAAATATCGTTTATCAATAATGTCAAAGGAAATATTCATAATATCTACATACAAAGTAACTTTGTAAATCTTTTGTTTTGATTGAAGACGATATTTAACCATTATGACAAAAACATGTAATCTGAGACTTGTTCAAAATAAATTCCTATTCGTCTGATTTACATGATAAATTCTATAAGCATTGGAGGTTGTCATCAAACATAAAAAAAATTAAATTCAATCAAGTGACATCATCACTCAAAAGTATGAAAAAATAACAACTTAATAATTTGGTGAAAGAAAAGATAAAATAAAATAAATCTTACTTCCAAATGGTAATGAAGAAAAAGAAGGGAATCATGACTGTTACGTAGAGCGGCAAAACCATTATTTTCACCATAAAACTCCATTGAAGCCCCAAAACCTTGAAATCGCCGAATCTAAAATGCTTAAAATGAACAAATTCAGATATTCCAAAAAGGATTCCTGGAACAGCCATTGCTGCAAGAGTTAATAGTCCAAATGAAATATGCCCACTGGGGCATAAATTCTTTTCGTGATTGATGCACTTAATTGTAAAATTCTGCCTAGAACACTGCTTTAAAAAAAACGAAACCGTCCCTCCGTGCTTAGAAAGCCCTTCTCAAGTATAAAATTTCCCAGGATCTTCAGTCTATTTTTTTCTTTATTCAAGAACTCAAGCATTATTTGTAGGCCACTTTCCTCCTCAGGGGTCAAATCAACACTCAGGAACTTGAGAAAGAATTCGATTGAAAATCTATGGAATGCATCTGTGATGAGTTCGTTAAGCCTAGGGATTTCATCAAAGGCTTTTTTTTACTTGAAGAACGGCGTTCACTTCCGATGGGTAAAATTCAGGCAGTAGTTTTTGGATCTTAGTAAGAACAGCTGCTTTTTCTTTGTCATTCAAAAACTTGAAAAAGAGCAAGGGCTCTGTTATAAGCTCTGTGAGGGAAACATTCAACTCTCCAAGATACTCTTGTATTTTGGGAAAATTCTCCACCTCGATTTTTCCAAATGCTAATCGGATTTTATCTACGTCCGAGGCATTTAATTTGGAGGAAAGACTATCAATCATTCGAGGTAGTTCAGGGGTCCAATCCTTGATGAACCCTTTCAATAATTTGATTTCATCATCTGTTAAGAGTTGAGTTATTTTATCAATGGCAATGAGGCCTTGACTCAAATTAAGTCGTTTGATGGTTTGAGTCGTTACTAGACCTTTTAATATGGAGTTTGTTCCATTAGGACCTCTTGGAGAGAGAAAAACATGTAAAAGTTCATCCTCATTCTCAACATTGTCCTCCCAAAAGGATCTAACTACATCAGAGCGATTATCTCCACGTAGGGGTTTATCACATAAATCTAAGCCCAAGTCTATGAAACTCCTATATTTCTTCTCATCAAAAGAGCATGACTCTGATATGGGTGCAATGTCAATGATTTGGAAGCGTACAATGTCATTTATTCTATTGGCCCAGTGAAGCGGGAGGGATTGAATTGTTTCCTCTCTTAAAGTCATGTAGAAATGGTTCTTTAGAAATCCAGGTATTGTTGTATCCGTTTCATTACTTACAAGCTCTGATGGATCAAACGTAGGGAAGACATGACTAAAGGACTTGTAGCAGTTTCTCATATCCAAGTACTTGGAAGACACCGATAAGTCTAGAGCAGTATCGATGAGGAAGAGTGCCAATCCGAGGAAAAGGTAGCGAAAGAGTCTAATATAAACAGAGATCGAGACAGTATTTTTGGAGGTAGAGATCATGTTGATGAATGCTTATTTTCCTTTTCCCTTTCAGTTAAAACTTGAGCAAATCCATGATGATCAAACGGGTCATACACCCGATAGATTCCACAACCAAAAAACAGCACAACACCAACACTTGTCAATATAATTCATGGAAACTTGATGTTATAAACTTGGACTCTGTTATTTTGATTAAAAAAGGGCTCCTCTTCTTCCATTCGCTTCACACATTCCGCCCGTTTTCACCTATACCTTGGCTGGTTAAGGTAAAGGCTACGTCATGCAGAAGGATATCACTTTTCCTCTCGTTTTCATGACTACATTTTCTTCTTCACGTGAAATTCAAGGGGAATACACTCTCACACACAGAATAGACTTAAGAAAAGAAAATAAATACCTTATTTCAAAAGAACACACACTTGGCCTAGCCGACTACTCTCAGAGTGAGATAAGACAGGGAGAGTTGATCTATTTTCTAATTTGATATAGACATTATTCACTTATAAATACATAATATCTACAGATTTAATTATACTTTTCCCTTTTTTCTACATATTTACAAAGAGATATATAATGTCCATTCGTCAACCATTGATCAAACCGTAATCTAATAAGAAATGAAAAGAAACAGAAAACAAAGAAAGAAAAAAATGCGTGCCCTGCCATGGTTTGACATAGTATATTATATGTACACTGTACCGTACACACATACCTACCTATACCTTTAATTCCTTTGCACAAAGCGGGAGCAAAACAAAAAATAGCAACACTCAAGCCAATCCCAACATTGACTTTTTCTTCCTTTGAGCGGTTTAATTCCAGGAATATGTAATTATAATTAGTGTTGTATCCAGGAGCATCCGCAGAATTATACATAATAAATATTTTTTTTAAATAATTAATTTATTTAAAAAAAAAAAAAAAATTAGAAAAAAAGTTCAGAAATTCATAGCTGTTCACAAAAAATTTCAAAAATGAAAATAATACATTATAAATCTTTTGAAAAAAAATATTTCAAATACTAAATATTGAAGAATTAATTTTTTTTAAATATTTGGGCTGAAGGGGCTACAGGACCCGTGACTTAAATTTATTTATTCTTTTTTTCATCAGTTCTAGTGCTGACAATCTGAGGGACCGACGTTCTTAAGTGCAGGTACCAAGTAGTGTTGTGTCAGTCTGTATTTAGGACTGAAGTCCACAGTCCCGTCCAGTTAAGTCTCGGTTCGGTACAGCTCAGTACTAAAACCTATGAAGTTTGGTGTTGGATGATGTCACTCAACTATATTTCTTCTTTTTTTAATCAGTTCTAGTACTAACAGTCCAGACCGGTTCTAAGACTGAACTTAAGCAAATAAATAAAGGACTGAGGTTCTAAGACTAGACTTGACTTAACAGAATAAATAAACATTGACACAACACTAATTAGGGATTTTTTAATATAATTGCTTGCATCCCTAAAAACATACGATCTCATATTTTTCCTATATCCTTTTAACATTCCAATATAATTACATATATGTTTAAAAATAGATACCAATAAACTTCTTTTCTCTCTCCTAAAAAAAACCCACAAATTTACTCAGACGACCTTGAATTATACCTATTCTTTAAATTGTCTATTCATTTTTAACTAGAGGTTGAAATCGTTACATTTTTACTCTCTCATTTGATATATATAGGTACTAAAAATATATTCATTTAGAAAGAACAAATCAAAAAGCATTTAATCAATTAGTTTTATTAGATACGATTAACTTAGTAACTACAAGGTTCTAATTTGATTATTATTACTGCCTAAAAATTATTTAATTTGATAGTTATTACATAACTTCTTTTTTAGGTTTTGCAAAGGTTTAAGTTCATTTGAACTGCCTACGGTGTAGAGATTCAATTCCAACAAATAATATTTTAGAATATGGTAGTGATTATTCGGGTGAGATAATAACAGCTATACATGACAAACTAAATTAATTTACTTTATGCCTCCTTATGAAGTTTTTGAAATAATTTCCTTTGAAGTACATTAATATTTGTTAACTAACAACCAATATTTGATTATTAGTGTTGAGACTCCTTCCCTAAGCGATTTTTTTTTTCTAGTCGGTCTCAAGTAATTTTTTAGGCCGATTTGGGTCAATATTTTAGTAGAAAAATGAAAATTTTATCGTTTTCAAATAGTGGACTTTTTCGGTCGATATCTATGGACTGATTTTCTCCCTACTCCTGTTTTATGATTTGTAAGACATTGGTTTATCCAAGACTTTCAACAACATATAAATTTGTTGTTCCAACATGGTTTTTTATTGATCTGACATTAATAAAAATCAATAGAATCAGCCTAGACCAAATTTTAACCGAATGTTTCTTCGTGACCGATCTAAAGCCAATTTTTCTTTGTAACTGATCTTTTTCAAACTTCTTTAAAGGAAGTAATTCGTTCGATTAACTCAAAATAATAACAGTATCAGATCAATCTTGGATATTCTTACCCAAACCAAACACTTGAATTTAATTATGTGGGCACATTAAGGTTGAGTATGCTTTATATATCTACATTATACAGGGGCGTCCACAGGATTATTATTTTTTTGGGGGAGGGAATGCTTAGTTTTGGATTTTTTTAGAAAAAAAAATCCGAAAGTTACAATTTTTTTGGAAACAAATAAAAGAACTAAATTTTTGGAATTGTTTTTCAAAAATCAACAGCAATTCACGAATAATTAAATTTTTTCAAAAATCCAGAGATGTTCACAAAAACTATAATTTTTGGAATTTTTTTTTCAAAAATTAAATTTCATATACAAAATTTTTTGGAAAAAAAATGAAAAATTTAAAAAATCAATAGTTGTTCAAAGACAATTAAATTTTTTGAAAATAATTTTGAAACATGTAATTAATTTTTTTGAAAAAAATTCAAATATTACATTTTCTATTAAGAATAAAAAAATCCTTTTTTTGTGGGGGGGGTAAGAATAAAAAAATCCTTTTTTGGGTGGGTGATACAGCACCTCCAGCCCTCCCCTACAAATGACCTTGTAATAATACCCTCTTAATATAAAATTTACAATGGAAATTTCATATTAAATAATCTTTACGCTACTTAACCAAAGATGGAGAGAGAAACGTTTCTTAAAGGCCTTTCGACTAAAGCTTTTAGCTAAATTTATTATAATTGCCAATCCAACAATTATTCTGTCTCTCCATTGATTACATTCCTTTGAAATAAAGATAAAATATATAAATCAATTTACATTGATATTTAAGTTGGTTGGTTAAGATAAGTCAATTAATTTTGAAGAGCCTTTGAGATTGTTATCTTCTGCATCTAATACCTTCTTCAATTATTATATGAAAATAAAACTGTTTATTTACAGACAAATATGAACCGATATATTCTCTGAATTGTTGTCGCCAGTTCTAGCAGGGATGAACCGATTTATCCGGAGCTAATCTGTAAAATGCTGCTGATTAATGGGTAATTGGCAAATGTTCCTGATAAAGTTTTAAAAAAATAAAATACAAACATTGTTCAATTACCAACGAAAAAACCCCAAAAAAAACAACAACACTTGCACGCTATAAATGCTTAGTATTTACAGCTTTAATGATCGATAATCAAATAGCTACATGAGCATATACAAAATACCAACTTTCATTAATTTAATTTATAAGGGATTTGAATATAATATATATAACACACATAAGAATAAACTAAAGTAAAGGCTAACGCAGCTAAATCCTAAAAAATGATAGCGTGCAAGTTTGGTTGTTTTTGTCAACCTAAATAATGTTTTTATTTTATTTTCTTAAGCTGTTAATATTATTTAATTACTGGGTAGATAACTTCTATGTATAAAGTGTAACCTTAAGTTTGGGTACTCATGTAGGTGGAGAGTTACGCTGATACTTTGTTAGGGAGTTATTAGCATAAATGAAAATAATAATATCCACGGGTATGTGAAAAAAAAGAAACAGGAAATTAATGTTGTCACCCTGACAATTAGAATAATGAGAGGAGCAGCTAAGCTGTCATGACGTTTCATTAAATTAACTGCGAGCAGCTATGATGTGAAGGAAATATTTACAAACTCTATTCTGTATCTATCCATGAATTACTCCGATGTCGATCCTCAAATCTACTCCAGGTCGATTTCAAATTGACAGTATTACTCTTGAGCGTTACTCTCTGTCCTTCATGAGGAATAATGATAACAGCTATGTTCAGATAGTCACTACAGAAAGACGGGTCCTCATCCAATATATAATTTTATTTTAATCTATGGTTATAGAAGTCCCGGTTCGACTCATAGTAGAATTGAAGATTGACAGCAGAATAATTCCTGCTTATGTCCTTGAATGATATGGAGCGAACCTGTGTTTATTTCCATCGTTTTAGCTAATTTAATAAAATGTCATGACAGTTTAGCTGTTCTCCTTTCAAACATTCTTCAAATTGTCAGGGTTATCATTTTAATTTTTGGTTCCATTTTTTTACGTACTCAAAATACTTACGACATACAACCCTATGTATCCTTCTCTTCCGATAGATAGAAAGTAACTAAGTGTAATTTTAAGATAGTGTTGCCAGTGAGACTCTTAGTTACTAGCATTGTTTATATCCTATACCGTGGTGACTATTTTTCATAGGTTTCCAGCAGGGATGAGGACAAGTAATGGTGTAGATACTCCATAAAATTTTCTGAAGCCTCCGCCCCCTCCTCCCCCAAAAAGTCATATCTTATACTAGGTATGCCCCTATAAAATGAGTCTTTCGACTATTGGTACCCAGGTGTTGCCCGTTAGACATTATAAACTGGTCCATATATCTAAATGCTTATGTCGACATCTGTCAACAATATTTAATTCATTGTTTGTATAATTTCATTCAGCAACGAACTTTTTTCCCGCGTAAAAATGTCTAATTTTCTGCCTACAAACTATGATGTGCAGACATAATTGATTTTCTGTTACCAATGGAAGAAAACCGCTTCTCAGGCATATCAAATGCTTGTGGAACATGCTTTAAGCATAACACTGTGCTTCAGATGGTTTGAAAAATTCCAAAGGGGTGATTTTGCCATGAGAAATGAAGAGCTTCCGACAAGAAGGCAATGCTGTGTGTGTTCTGGGACCTGTTTGGTGTCATATGGTATGACTTTCTACAATCCGGTCAAACTGTTAATGGTGATCGCTACCAATAACAATTGACCGATTTGAACCATCCTATACGCCAAAAACGCCCAAAATATGAAGCCAGGCAACATAAAGTAATTTTCTTTAATGACAACGTACCACAGATCGCTCTATGTCCAGCCGCCAGCTTGTTGAATCGTATAACTGGGAACCTCTTGCTCATGTGGTCTTACTCACCAAACCTAGTGTCTTACGATTATTACTTATTTGCATTGATGGGCCATCCAATCAATGATTTACGCTCTGATTCTCACGCTGAACCCAAAAATGGATCGATGGCTAGTTTGCTACCAAAGACGAACCCTTTTTTTTTTTGGAAAGACATCCATAAATTACCTGAAAGAGGGGGAAAATGTGTAGATAGCGAAGGTGCATACTTTGAAAATTAAATTTGTAACCATTTTTTCACAATAAACATTCAAAAATAAAAAGTTTCATTTCATCGGCGCATACCTGGTATATATTCATAAGCCTGTCTTGGATATAATCACACACAGAATCCAAAATGATGCAACAGATCCATCAGAAAAATAGCAAGTAGACGTCTTAAATAACCAATCATGTTCCTATTATACTTTTTGGGGCATCTGACATAATTAAGAGCCTGTTTTTGACCAAAATAAAACCTCCTGTTCCATCTCTCATTCGATATATTTCTCCTTGTCTCTGTCTCTTACCTTTTCTCCTCTTCCTCTGTATCTTTATAAATCCCTCTCTCTGTCTGTCTCTTTTCTCTTACCTTCATTCTTTGTTTCTATTCTCCTCCATTTCCGCTTCAACGTGGCCCCCCTCTGCTAGTATATATATATATATAATAAACCTATTCATTGAAGTATTTATATAAGGGTGTTGATAATTTTTGGGGATATGCTGCCCCCTCCCAATTATGAAAGCTACCAACGTCCTCCGCCCAAGTACATTGGTAATTGAACTTAAGGGCCCTTATTCTAATTTAGTAGTTATACTTATGTATTCATGAAGCACGAGTACTGATGCTTGTTTTAAAAGTGGTATTTATGAATACTTAAGTACTTCCAAGTAACTTCGACAAAAAATGATAAAAAATATTTCCCTTATTTTGTTAAAAAATGTTTTTAAAAACAATAGTTATTTTCATTAATTTTAATGTGTACATGTTTGTTGATATAGGATAGGGGTAGCAAGAATTTTTAGTTGGTGTTTCCAAAAAAAAGTATGTCTTTTCTCGTCGTATGTCACTTCTACGTGATTAATAATTTAAAGTATGTCTTTTGAGGGCACTAAACGTTTCGACAAGGATTTTTGAAGGGAACAGTAACTATTCATTTTGATTACAAGAGCCGGATCCATGCAACCTATCCCACTCATCTTCTTCTACATTGGTCATATAACTGATAAACCATTGTTTCCGAATGAAACTGGATTACAATTTCACAAGCCTAGCCATTCCAACAATCCCAGTGCCCGAAATTGTGTAAATCTGAATAAAAATGACAATTTCTGACAGCTTAAAAGCGACGTAAAATAAGCTTCTTAAGCAATCCCGATAGCTTGCTCCTAATCACTCGATTCCTCATGTGTTTTTTTAAGTTAGAAAATAATTGAAGTGAAAATGTTTCCATTTTAAATATAATTAAGTCGATTATTTGACTAATTGGAATAAGTACATAGTTGTTATTTTAAAGGCAAGAAAAGTTCAGAAATTAAACATAAATAAGCCAATTGTATTACTTACATCGAATAAATAAATAATTTAATTTTTGAACCTTTTTTTCAAAAATTTAATTTTCATATAAAATTCCAGTCCGAACTCTGCTAATTCATTAAAATATAAAATAAAATGGAACGCCAAATTAATAAAAACCAATTCAGGTATGTTAATATAGGTATGAATTTCAAGATCCTAGTGATAATTGCTTCATTGTGCATTAGAATTGTTGAAAGAAGTATATAACTTTAAAATGGAAAATGGACGGGGGGAGGAATTGAACTGATAATGATGATCTTAATGGAAATGCCTAACTATATTACAATGTAATATATAGTGTAATCTAATACTTCATCAATTAATACAGAAAAAAATATATGATAATAATTCTGTTTTGTATTTGTAGTTCATATATGTTCTTTTTGTTGGAACACTAATTCGTTTCTTGGATTTTTTATTTTTTTTGATGCATTTTCGAATCGACAGCCCTTATAAAAACTTAGAGACAATGTATTTTCAACCTTATGATTTCGGGACCACTGACCCAGTGCGTTGTCTAAGGATTACATTACTTTTTGATGTGTAAATTTTCAATTTACAAAAGCTATAGCCGACTTAAGATTTATACAATATATATATATTTATAATATTTCTACATAGGTAAAAGTATTATGATTGTAGACAACGACGCTACAAATCAATGATCTATGTAGCATCACTTCTTAATCCAAGTAAATATAACTAATTTTACTTCAATACTTGGAATCACAAAATACAAATAATAATTTCAAGGTTAATTCGTGTAGAATAAAAAAAGAAAATTCCTTTCCACAGAGTGTACTTTTTTGTAACTACTAATTTAATTTCTAATGAAATGGATTGTACAGATCGAGGTAAGCCTAATATAGTTAATAACATACATGGGTTCTGGGGCGTACATAGGATTTTTTTTTTTTTTTTTTGGAAAGGGCTTTATTTTTGAATTATTTAAAAAAAATCAAATATTAAACTTTAGGATTATTTCAAAAATCATTATCTTTTCACAAAAAATCAAATTTTTTATAATCTGCATATATATATTTTTTTTTTTTGGGGGGGGGGCTACAGCTTCTCCAGCCCCTCCCTGCCAACGCCGCTGGTCATAACACTAGAACAACGGTGTTATCACTTTTGATAGCATTTTGACTTTGCTGTAAAATATTACCAAGTGTGTCAAGCCCTAGCCTTCTAAAAAAGCCTTTATTTTATTACATAATAGCGGTAGTAAACGGCATTGCTCAGAGTTATTAGGCATTAACAAAAAGACACACTAAGGAGTACCAGATATATAGAGAGCCCACTCTTTTTTAAAGGACATTTTTTCTGCAAAATCTAGTCCCACTTTTTTGTATTTTTTGAAACAATTTCAAGTTTGCATCATAATACAATTAATCTTTAATTTATTCCAATAAGAAATGTGTATACTAAAAATGAGACTGAAATATACGCTGATTTTTAAGAATAAATTTATATCATTAGGGGAGTCTACGGGGAGGTGGTTGGAGGAACTGAACTCACTCAGATAAGATAATTTTTGCTTTTTACATGAAAATTAGCTATTTGAAATTTAATTCAATTTTTCAATATATTTTTTCAAATATTATAACATTTTTGTACAACACTCTATTTTAAAAATGAGAAGTAAAGGGATGATTATAGCTGGAGTTTAGTCTAGTGAGAAAAAAAAATTTAACCCTCTAGAACCAAATTACTATAGGAAATGATATATCTAGGTAAACAAAACAATTTAGCCCCTCATCTCTCTTTTAATCCTTTGGTAAACTTTGCATAATAATGTAGATTTACTATATTAATATAGAAAATAACTCCCCAACAAAATCCTTTTTGTTACTAAAGGCCTCTAGGGAAAGAGAGGTAAAGGAAAAAACAAACAAATCAATCTAAAAATAACCTAACGTATTCTTATCTTTCCACTAGAGGGAGACACACACCTTCACTCCTCCCACACTGGCTGGGTTCCTAGCTGGAGGAACATGTATCAGCTTCTAATTTTAAACCAATCGAAATTGAGAACTACAAAACCCTACCTCTTTGCTTAGAGTCCTTTAAGTGTTACTATCCGTTTTTTATGAGCACGTCACCCGTAGTTACTCAATACTTAGATTCAAAATTAAACTAATTATTCATAACAGTTTTAGAAAATAAAACATTGTTCAGGTTGCAAACAAAAACAAAAACTCCTACACCATTGTTGCAACATAGATATTTCTTAGATCAAGTAGTAACGCTCAAAAATGAGGGCTCTGCAAACATGCAGATAAACTTTGTTTTATTTGTATAGAAGTAAACACTAACATCTAGACAAAGTTTTGAAGCTACAGTCTTTTTAATTATCTTAAAAGAGCTTTTATTACTTCTGGAGACAGTTGAATTATTTTTGCACCCACGGATTTTCACTTGTTTAAGCATATACTCAGACAAATGGAAATTCATTCTTTTTTTTTTGTTTTGCTGCATTTTAACACTTTTATCATACCTAAATTTATTAAAACAGGCTCAAACATCATTCTTTCGTTGGACAGCATAGTTTTGAAACTTTGATGGGATTATTGTTGATACGAACAATCTGTGAAGGCAGCTGCTATACTTAAAGAAGGGATGTGTGTAAAGAAAAAAACTGAATATAGCTTTTAGAAAAGGGAAAATGTTGATGCATGTGCTCGCCAATCTTCGGTGTAAATTGATTTAAAAATAAATAAATATAAATTAATATATACTTATGATATTTTCCCCACACTACTATTATTTTTAATGTAGAAGGTTCTCCTCTTAATAGCAGTTAATTCATTTTCCCTCCCCAAAATCGTATAACAAGCAACTAAAATTAACAAGAGTACTCATTTGCTAATACCATACGTCTTGTTCCGGCCTTCTCCTCGCACTCATACACAAATCCCATCTCTAGCTATACCACCGTTGTTATAGTGTTAACTTGAAAACTCTGAATGTCATTAATCATTTTTCTAGGAATTTTCCTAATAAAGGAAATACCATAGACGAAAGATCATCCCTTCTTGCTACCCTTTTTGAGTATCTAAACCATTCTTTAGTTAATATGTATATATATGTATGGAGAATGTAATTTAGTAATTAGGGATTAACGTAAAGTTTAGGGGATTTACTAATATATTAATTGCATGTATAGATATAATTTTATGTCCTTAACTCATTCAAGGAATGTATTGCAAAATAAATTAACCACGAAATTAATTATGGTCTTTGACACAAAACATAACAATAATAAGCGGAAAGAGAAATAAAAATCTTAGGGAAAACATTATTAACACTATTTCGTAAAAAACTAGTATTGCCTTTATTGAATAATATTACTTGCTCACCCCTAATCTAAAATACTTGCTATAGTATAAATTTAAAAAGGAATTAGCCAGCTTTACTCTCCTTCCTACAACCTGTTTCCTTAGAAAATTGGGATAGCTTGTCTAATTTTTATTAAGTAACCTAATTAAGTAAAAAATGTACTTTTTAGGCTAACAACTCTAAAGACTACGCCAACTATTAAAACCAATAATGATTAAACTAAAAATGCATATTTTTACCTTCCAAAATACATACAAATCCCTGCCAGATAAAAATTAGGTGGTTAAGTTTAGATCTGGACGTTAGAAGTTTAAGAGACTTTTATTCTGTTGCATTTAGAGGTACTGTTATGATAACTGGCTGTTTACATTTACTCTTTGAGGTAAATAGGAGAAGAAAAATATTTCAAATCGTTTTATGGCTATTTATGTATATATTTTATAGCATCATAAAAACACACCACTCAACATCATTTCTTTTAAAAAATGTGTGTCTGTAGATGTCCTTTATACGTACCCACACTATAGAACCTAGGAGGCTGAAATTTTGCATGGCCCACTCTTTTGAGCTGGGACAGGCTAAGACGGGGTGTCGATTTTTGGGGAGGTCATATAAGGGGGCTTATACTATACACAAAAACCGTTCTTTGTAGCTCAAGGAGACTAGATAGCTGGTTGAGTTATTTATCAATAAGTGATTGGTGTTTCGAAAGCAGCTATATTTTCTAAATTTATTCAAAATCAAAAAAGAAATCGGTGAAAATTGCAATTTCGTTTATTTCAGGTGCAAAAAAATGAACTTCCAATTGAATATGGGATTTGTAAATGGAATAAAGTTTTTGGAAATTTGTCTGGAGATTCATTTGCATATAAGTTTGCCAAATAAAAATTGATGTTTAACTGGAATATCTGTCATTTTCTGAATAATTTTTTTTTTTTTTTTGTGATTTTTCTCTCCTTTTTTTTTCATCAAACATCATTGCTTTTTGCGCATAAAAATGGTGAAACAACTTAACATATATCGTGTATTTTCAATTTCCAGAACATTTTATTATATAATTTTTGCAATATTGGCAAAGATGAACCAGTTATGGAGTGTTAATTTTTCGACAACATTATTCTTCATAACTTTCTTGTTTTTACAAGTACGAAGGAAATATTGGTAGGTTTGTCTTTCTTTTACAATTCCAATGAATGTTATTCATTATTTTTTGCAAAATTAGTGCAAAAAAGTTTATTGCAATTTTCTTAGTGAATGTTGATTTCGGAGTTTTGTGAAGTACATCACAAATTGACTTCTCATCTAGACAATTTTTTAGATGCATATATGTTGGTATGTTATTTATCGTTTATAACGCATTATTTTTTTAATATTCATAATAATACTGATAAGGTTACAAGAGGCAATAAATAGAGTAATTCCTTCTTCTTTTTTTGGGGGGGGGGGGGTGTTGTAGATTACCTTACTTTACCGGATTGATATAGAGAGAAGAATCCGAAATTAGAATTATCAGTATCTTTTTCGACAACAACGAAACAAATATATAATTATTTTCTCAATTAATTTGACAATTTTCAATGTGATTTCCCTCTCCCTCCTTAGCCCGAGCAACGCTGGGTAATCCTTAGCTAGTACTGTATAATGAGAACTTGATATGTTGTAGATACTGAGTAGTCCATGAAAATCTGAACACTCTAAATTTTAAATTTCAATAAGATATAATTTATTAATTAATAGTATAATTTCAACAAAGTTTTATAGATGTGTGTCTGAGCTCTCTTAATAATTAATTTAGCCGCCCTTAGAGGCAATGATTGTTTCTTGCAACGGAGGAGATGGGATTCTTTCATTGCTGGGGGTCAAAAGTGACCTCTCCGCCCTAACAAGGCTATTTCCATCCCTTTTTTTATAGCTCTCTAGACAGTCTGGTGTGAAACCCCAGGATCTTTTGCATGACCTCTCATGGATTTCAGGGGATTGGCCTGGGCTGTTTCCGCATCCATTTGTCCTTTTTGATAGAGTCTACTTCCTTTCCTACGTTACAGATTGGTAAATGGCGTATGTGGGGATCCTGGGGACAACCCAACTCCTTGGAGTGCGCGAATGGAAAGTGTTTAAGTGTCATTTTCTCGACTTGTACGTAAGCTAAAGAGCTTATGTTTGTTTTGTTTTGTACCTTATTGTGTATGCTTTAATATATCAAAATATAAATTAATTTCAATCACTCAACCTTAATAAATGATTGAATTAGTAAGTATTCAGATTTCGGACCACCCGGTATTACATAAAAACCAGCTAAAACTTTTGACCCTAAGTTGAAGCAAGGACTATACATCAGGCTTATAATTGATTCTCTTCGTAGACAAAACAAGGACTCCATTTTCCCCAAACTTCTCCGAGAATATGAAGTTCTTTTCCGACCAACTTATTGAAGCATGTAGGATTCATGGAGTTATTTGAAAGTGCGGCGTAGAGGATAGGTAGAGCTTTTAATACGATTAGTTCCGTGTTGTTTAATTTTTTATAGGAAGGGGATGGCATAACCAACGAATCAGTCTTGAAGATTGATATTTGAAACAAAGTCTCCAAAAGGGCACATAGGAGTTGTTGATGCTTTAAATAATTAATTGGTTGATATCATTATGAAAAAATCAATCGTTCTTTTCTATACATATTAGGGTATGCAGTTGTCCCAACATTATCGGAATCAACAAAACCTATTTTTGGTACTAAGCAAGGTAAGTAAAACAAAACTACAAAATTTTAGCAAATTTGGTTAACGTTTACCTGTAGCACAATTACAATTTCTAAACTTGTATGAAGCAAATGTTTTTTTATGAGGTTTATAAAAACAACTTGAATAGTAACATATTTCTATAACCAAATAAAGATTGTCTTGTTTCATAATTTTTTTTGTCACTTGACTTTCTTCATTGTATCAACGAATAAGTGATCCCACAACTACTTTACACATATAAATACACAGATCATTCGTCAATTTTTAGACAAAAAACTATGGAAGGAAATATCTTGAACCATACCTTTTGCTGCAGAGTCTTCCTTTTAAAGCCAGTAATTTTGATACCATGTATGACTTAATGTAGTTTCTAACTTGATCATAAAATAATGCTAATGGTACGAGTTCTTCAGTTAGGTACCACAAATATACCAAAAATGCCTTGGTTGCTGCATCTACACAAGTTATATAGATCTTCATATAACTGATCAAGTTATTGACTGTTATGAAATCCTTCAAAGGTGCATGCTTAAGGAAGTGGAGCTTTAAACCAGCAAGACATGTAACCAAAAAAAAAAAAAGCGTACAAAGCAATTTAGTTTCTGTTGCTGTCCACTCACAAATACAATCCCCTTGGGTAATTCTTGAAATAAACTTTTGCTGAGCAGATCGATCTTTATATCATAAAGAAGCTTAGACCTTGCTCTGTGTAAGGCACTAGGTCAGATGAACTGTCAAAACCTATATTCTTTCCCTCACTTATGTAGAGAATTGGATAATCGAAGTCATTGATATCAGAACAAAATAATGATTAAGTAAAGAATAGTTTGACCCAACACTCAAATATTGACCAATGCCACTATTGGAAAAAGGGTGCCCTATGAATACAAATTTGTCAATCAGTAATACCTACTTGAAGCAACAAAAAAATGAATACTTACGCAGTAAAGGTCCTGTCGAAATCGGAGACAACGATAGTTGAAATTCAATTCTTCCAACCTTTTAATATAAGGAAATAACTTCGGTACGTCAAGCGTAGGGACCCAAAGTGAAGGGAATAATATGTTGACTGAGGAGAAAAAGAAGAATCTCATCTTTTTCCGAGTTATTTGGATAATTAGTACTTCGAAAGGTCACAAAAGTAGATATATGGAAGGGTATTCTTAGATAAAACAAAGATGCATTTTAAAAACACTTAAAAACATTAAATTAAAATAGTCCAAATTTCTAATTCGTTTAATTCGCACTCCTTATAAAAATAAATCTTTTGATCCAATGCTATCATTGCGAAGAACATATATGCCATCAAATCCATTTAGTCAGGAAACAGAAGAAATAATGGAGCATAAATGAACTTTAAAAAAATAAATGAAAACTATGAAAGAACCTCATATCGGATATGGGCTCATAATGTAATCAAGAATTCTATAAAAAGGACTAATATCCGTGACACACTTCCTCCACATATACTCCTTGAGACATGTCTGAAAACGCTCTCTAGAAGTATCCATTACTCCTCACCGTCTGAGCATACCATTGAAATGATCCCACAAAGACTCAATCGTTTGAGTTTGAGCTCCAGTTAAATGATCCAAAAAGTTATATTTATGCACAACGGTAAAGTCTCCCATATCTAACTCATTCCTAAGAATGTAATAGGCTGCCTAATCTTTACAGTTGTTTTTGCTAAAACGTAAAAACTTATTCGAACAATTGTGATCCATAAAATTATAACACAATTCAATGATACTTAATTATACTATATATTAAGACTTCATTTAGGTAACAAACAAATAATTAAGATTGAACAGGGACATAATTATAGACTGTAAACTCAGCGTCAGTATGATAAAATTTGATTGGTTCATACCTTTTCAATAAGTAACTTAATTTCAATTAAATTGTTAATAATAGACGTGTTTATTTTTTAATTATTGCTTATTTACTATCATTGTACAGTTGTAAGGTATCGAAATATACAGTAAAAGCTTTTATGAGTGTATAATCCTAAATGTAAATTTATTCCAACAATTATGAATGATAAAATCATCACAAAATCAAATGATAATTAACCCTTTCAGACCCACAGGGAATCGAAAAGAAAATTATAGTCGATCTCTTTGATCATAATAGAACTAATTAGATTTTTTTTAAATAACTTCAATAGGCTCGCCAGAATTTGATGGGCCACTGGTGTCCCTCTGTTTGGGAACAATACAAAATACTAAAGTTATGCTTTGGAGTGAAATTCTTAACATTTATGAATTATTTTAATTTTTCATTCAATGAAGTAATAATTCTATAATCGAAAAAAGATAAATATTAAAATAATAACTGTTTTACATGTCAAACATAACGAATTAATTTCTATCTCTTACCAAGCATAAAGCAAGATTACAAGTCATACAAAAGACCAAAGGTCGATTTTCTATATTTTTTCTCGAACAGTAAGCACATCCTTTTTCTTTTCGTTCCAACTCTGGAAAATGTGCACAATGACTGTCCATTATAAGATATGCGTTTTTCCTTTTCTTAGTTTAGATGATTGGATTACCTTCTTATACCTTTCATAATATTTAATCAGACTCTTGTCAATTACAACTTTAAAGTGAAGAAGCGATAATTTATTTGAATATTTAATTTTATAAACAATATAGCTATTTACACATACTATATCTAGAAGATCGAAGAAGATTCTTAGATAAAAATTGTGTTGATATCTGAATCTTAGTGGTATGAAGCAGATCCACGTGAGATCAACTTTCCCATATCTTTGTTGTAGAACTTTACATTTGTAGAACAAAAAAATTGTGAATCTTTCATTCAAGTGACTTTCAGTGGTTTTACTTTATATGCTTTATCACTCTAATCATCCTTGAAATTATCATCAAAGTGAAAATTTCAAAGTATCATAATAACAACTTGAATGTTGGCTTCAGGAGTCAATGAGGTGTATTATGCATTCTTTTCTGTAGTAATCTCTTCATCAGCTATAACTTAAGTATCAGAATCATATAATAAATTGTCAATTTTCTCTTCCTCAGCACTGTTTATTTTGTCTAAAATTCTATAAATTTAGTCACTAATAGTGCTGCTAAAAAGGTTAAAGATTTTACTAATATAGTATTCAAAAAAATATTGGTATGTACATGTATTAGTTGATAATCTATCTACTAATAAAGAGTACTTTGATATGAATACTCTGAAATGGCAAAAACCGAAGATACATGTCTCATTCTGAACAAATTTAAAATCAAATAAAAAGAAAAAAAAACCCTTTCAAACCCAGAGGGTCATTAGCGTCCACACAATTTTAAACTGCCATAACATTTACATTTTTCATCAAAACATTGCACAGTTTTAAACAATTACTCCTTATACTAGACAAACATTAAAAAAGAAATAAAAGAGTTTAAATTATCCATACATTAAAAGCATTTGATAGGTAGAATGTTATTTTATCGAATTCCATAAAATGACATAGTTTCAAGAATTATAAAGTATAAATATAAAGTCTTATGATAAAACGTTTTGTATAAATTTTAAAGACTACTATTTTTATTTCTAATAACTTGAAAATATCTTAAATATTATGAAAAATAAAGCAATGACGAATGAATCAAAATATGGGACACCAGTGTGTCGTTGATGCGAAAGGGTTAATGGAATATGGTATTACTTATTATTAGGTAATAAACAATTAAGATTGAATAAGGACCATAATTAGAGACTGTAAACTAAGGGTAAAAATACTTAATTTAGGCTTTGAATTCACTCTTATCCAAGTTCATCGATCTCCAAGAAAAAAAAAACGCCAGTACGAATTTGTACACTACAATTCCCGTGCAAAGTATTCCTGAAAGTAGTTCTACTGTTATGATTCATGGTAGATATAATAAAAAGTCGTATGGGCTTACACAATAAGATATAATCTCCTACGGCCTCATCCCTCTGTCAACTGATGGCCTCCGAAAGAGCGTACCCCCTTCCCTCCTCCGAGTTCTCCTTAAGAGTCAAATTCACAACTTCTTCCACACAATGATACCTTCCATCAGTCAATATATCTTTTGCAAAGAAGTGTTGAATTTTAACTACCAATATTTAAGACCTCGAACTTTAAACTTTTGTGCCTCAAAAACCATATCATCAATCGATTCGAAATTTTAGAGGATTATTTAGAAATGTGTGAAGATTACATTATAATCTCTTTTAATATCTTTGGTTGAAGAACTAAAAAACTGTTGCGACTTAACCGTTAAGTGTCTGACAATTTAAAACGTACAACAATGTGTACCTTACTCTACTCCATTTTCTAATAAAAAAATCCTTAATTTGGAGGGGCCTACAGCCCCTCCAGTCCACCTGTAGTAGACGTCCCTGAGTTACTAACAGTCGGAAGGACCGACAGTCTTAATGAACTATCCTAAAGATATGACCGTTCCTAAGACTGGATTAGACTGGACGGAATGAATATCGTTGCTGTAACACTACCCACGAGTGTTAACAATGGGCGTTTTTTGAATTATAAGAGATTAAATGCAATTTGTGGTACTTTCAAAGGATTAATCAGAAGAATTGCTTGATAGAGATTGACAATATAAATTCGTCAAATAAGTCAAATGTAATCATAAATAAAGCATATGAAAAAACATTCTAGGTTCTACTACATGTAACAATGATTATAAAGCATAACGTAAATTTATTAGATAACATAATTAGACGAATATATATTGTGTTACTTCAAATGACTTCATTACAACAATGTCGTCCTTTAATCTCTTCCTTGTAAAAATGTGTTGAAATCGGTTTGCTGTAAAATATTATAATAGTTGATTTATAATATTTTAATAGTATATATATATGAAACATATACTATTTTTTTCATTGTATTGAAACAAGGGCCTAATTCAATAATGACCTTGAAAAAACAATAACTAATTAATAACATATTTTTGTCATATAAAAATAAGAACGTAAAAATGTCATGAAATTAATAAAAATTACCTTAAAGTAGCTACACCAAATTTGTAGTCTATTTTTATGAATAGCCTTGGGGGAATTATTATTAATTGCAATCTGTCATTTAGAGAAAAAAAACATTGTTGTATAAGATCATTAAGGAAAAATAAGCTTTTAAATCTAATTTATTGTTTCAAATGGTAGTTACGAATTTCAAAATGAAGGAACATAATTCAGAAATTCATTTCTTTTTGTAGCAGTAAAAGAATTTTTTCCTACTTATTCTGTCTATAAAATAAATGATGATATGTCAAAAAAAAAATCTTTTAAGCATCGAGTTATATTCATTTGCTTCTTATACTATTTTAATCATACCATTAGGGGGTTGGGGGAAGATAAAATATCCAATTCCGATATTCCAAAACTATACAATTTTCTAAAAGCTAGCAAAACTTTATCAAATAACTTAAATAAAGCAGTATTTTTAATGGAAGATCTGCATTAAGGAAATTGTAATTTTCAAATGACCGAATTCCTGAGGTAGGGAAATGGAACCGAGACTAACAGCTCGACTTGGAATTGAGTTCATATTTTGAAGAATTGCGACTCGACTTAATATCACAATAAAAAAACATAACTTGAAATCGATAGGTTAGACTCGCAACTCGACTTGGACACAAAAACTAGTTTATATGGAGTTCAAAAAAAGCCTAAACACTATGGATCTTATCTTAAAAAATGTAGGAGGATTTTTGCCCGCCGGCTAAAACCTAATTTTACTATTGTTATTTAAGTTATATAATGCGAAAATGGCCATTAAAAACTTCAAACGTTATTGATTTGGCCTATAGAGCCTTTTAAAAAAATCAAGTCTAATAATACAAAAATCAATTAAAAGGAAGGATCTTATTCAGAAACTAATATTTTTTTCATATTTTATTTTAATTGTCTTATATTATAGCTGAAACCAAAGTATTACAAAGTAAAAAATATTTGCCATCTAAGTATAAGTCAATTTTTTAGGCAGTGATTCTTTTTTATTTGTAATATCAGTTTTTTCTTTAGTTTTAGGCAGAATTAAAAGTAATTAAAAAATATATGAATAAAATATGATCATTTTTGTATTATTATACTTAATTATTTTTAGGAATTGTAATCAAGATAACATAATCAATCATTAATCTATCATATGCTGTAATATTTTTAATCTCTTTTAAATTTTTATTTTCATTTACAGAGTTGATCCTATCTAATTGCGCACATTTTATTATTTTCAATCCAGAATAACATTGATACAAAATCACGGAGGAGGACAACAAGACCTCTAACCTCTGAGTTGAGCAAGCTGAGACGGTTGGAAAAGGCAAAAAAGATTCGAAATTTTCTCAAGGCCAACAAAAATTTGGGCAAAGTTTTTCTGTTTTCTTATGATTATTTTTTTTTTTTTCATTTTTGATACCTCTGCAAATAAGCAGAAAAACCGCTTCATAACAACCAAACATCAAGAAAATGTCTCATCTTCAGACAACAAAAAGTCCAGTGACCAGCACAGTTTAAGTTTACCCTCACTTTTTTTGTGGAGAGAAAGGAGCGGCTCAATCCAGATACTTACTTCGAACTTCTGGATAAAAAGTGCTCCCCATGGCCAGAGAAAAGTTCGCGGACAACTTTGTTTAACTCAAGACGGAGCTCCGTGTCATTGGGCCTCTAAGATCCAGGATTTCCTGAGATACAACTTTACAGACTTTTGGGACCTCAACATGTGGCCGCCTTCCTCTCCAGACGCGAACCCGGTGGACTACTTTATTCGGGGTAGCTAGAAAAAAGATTTGTGCTACTCCTTACAGGAGTATTCAGAGGCTACCATCGAGTAGTAGTGGACCAAGTTCGAGTCTGACTACATAGTAAATGTCTACCAGAGGTCTCGTATTGAGACTATTATCAGAGATGAGAGCTCCCATATTGAATAAAAGTTGTACCAAGGACTATTTTCAGATGATTTCGTTAAATAAATGTACACACAAAACTTCTCTTTTAAATTTTACCATTGAAAAATAGGAAATGTGTACCACTATGTATATAAGATCAACCCTGTAGATAGTTTTTTCACGTCAAAATATGACTCTGAATCAAAATTATACTTAAAACGTGATTTTTATTCAAAAGGTTCTAAGGCAACAAGATGTTGGTTGAAGGTTTTAATGGTTCTTTTTGTATTCTATGACTTAAATACCATGAATAAATTTTGAGTTAAGGCAACGGGCAAAATACTGTTATATAGAGTAATCGACTATCCTATAAAATTTATAAAGTTTAATATTATTTTCTCCTACTACAATTTTAGATTATGAATTGATAGACTCAGGCCTTCAAGATAGCTGAAATCAACAGTACTGACGTCATATGATACATTCTATAGATTGAACATATTTTCAATAGTTTATGGTATATATATATATTTCTCAACAATCTTTATTTATAATTATTGAATGTATAAAAATAAATACATAAAAAGAAAATTGCATTTGTTTAAAAACATTCTAGATAAAAATTCATTTCCTACTATTTAAAAAAATCAAACAATCGCCAACTAATATATATACATAGCTTCACATATTCACCGTGCACGGAAAACTGCCCGGAGAAAATTTCCTGTGGAAGATTGCCCTGGAGGCCATGGAGGAAAATTGCTCGTATTTTTTTCAAACTTCATGATGAATAATAACACATTATAAATGTGCTTAATATTATTAATGTATTTGCAAAAGACTTATCATATAATTTGCATCTATTTTAGGTCTTTAAAAAATATTACTATAAATTTATTGTAGGAATTTATAAAATATGAAGATATCAATTATTATTATTCAAAAAATTTTTATCGTTTCATAAAGTTTGCTTGACATTTTTTCATACTAAAAGATTATAATCCATGACCTTCAATAATAAAGATCCAACCATTGAATGACAATATTGAGGCAAACTAATTTTTCTAAGGTATTTATGTACATACCTTCAAAAGATTCTGAATTTGACTATTAAAACAAGGTGAAATAAATAAAGTTTACTTCAATCATTTTTATTTCAAAGTTCATCCATTGGCACCACAGAGTTAAAAAGGGTTGGATTGGTCATACAAAAAAATTGATAAAGTCGTTCTCATGTAAAATTCGGTCTAGACTAAATTTAATAGATGAATTGTTGATGCCGTCATATGTGATTCAAATTTACGTTAAATATGAAAATTTACCCTCATATAAAGTTAAATGTTTGCATAAATTCGTATAGATCATAAATCAGGAAAGGTGAGAAAATCTGAGGGCAAGAAAATTGGCTCACAATTTAAAAAAATATAATTTCGGTCTACGGCAGTGGTTCCCAACCTGTGGGTTATGACCCCATATGGGATCTCCTGACAATTTTCGTGGAGTCACCTAAGGTCTTCCAAAAAGTTGCTATGATACCGAATGTCCTTGTTTAGTATTCTCGTGTTAATATTCTCTAATTACAACAGTTAACTAAACTAAAAAATTTACCCGTAATGAATTAAGAAAAAGAAAATATAGTTTGGAATTTTTATATTATGGATTAATTTTTATAGTAATGGAGGAATTGAAAAACCACAATATGTTATTTAAAAAAAACAAACTAAATGAAACGTCATTTTGTCGCTAAACATCATAATTTTATGTGCATGGGTTACACAGTATTTTAAGAACGAACGTGAGGTTTTCTTTTGGTCACAAAAACCAACAGGAAATTATGGTACCACTGCCGAGGAGTTACTGCTGCAATCAAACAAAACATATTATTCGAGTTTTGCTTCAAACTCAATATCTTTACAAATTGAGTATAATATCCTTGTCTCGTCAATAGTTAGCTCCAAAAATACTGTGAAGGAAAATCAACTGCAACTTGGTAAATCTTATTAAGAGGTGACGGCATCACAAAGGCTGAGAACTATTGATTTCAGGTATGAGATCGTAGTCGGGATCAAAATATCGTAATAGAAAAAATCACTTCAGACCGAAAATAAAAGAAAAATCGGTCTTGGAGCGGGTCTCAAAACTAATGTATACTAAGTTTAATAAATGATGAGTTGTTGTGGTGAAAGTCTTTGAGCAATTTGATATGAAATGACCCACGTACTTCTGACATCATAAAATAATCAATTAAATTATGTTCTTTAAATTATATTAACAATTTTTTTATTTGGCTTGGAGAAGCCGCAGTTATTGATTGATTTATTACGTGTAACCAAATTAATTATATGTACAATATTAAACATAGAAATAGATTAGCTTTAATATAAAAAATTGCAACTTTTAAGGTCTTAAATTACAAATCAGGAACATCATTAAAAAGTTAGACTACATCTTATTTCTATCTTTTTAATTATTTTATGTAGGGTGTAGGGGTAACTGGTAATTGCGATAAAAAGCATTAAATCGTTGTTTTCTGCTGAAAAAATGATGGAATTAGGCCCCAAAAATTCCATACATACATCAACAAAATCTCACTATGTAATGAATTCAACCCAAACACAAAATAGGTAATAAAATTAATATAATAACTAAATAGAATGTTCGAATAAAAATTCGAATAGAATAATTGGTAATCATTTCTCTGTGAGTAATTTATGGATTATTTATACAAGAAAAGACCCATGGATTGACAAACAAGGATAATTTGAGACAAGAATATTATTCTATCAATATTCCAAAAGAAAAAAAATATTTAATGCATTTGATTGTAATAAACATTGCATGTTTTGATTTCAACCAAAAATAAGCAATAACCATCTACAAACTTTAAGACAAAATGGTTCAAGGCAAAGTTGCATTAATATAAATGAGACTAAATTGTTTTTATTTAACTACAAATAAAAGTTGTGCCAGCTACGGATGTACCTCTAACAAATTAAAGATTAGGAAGCCTTTTGCGATATCAGAAACATCCACAAAGCTTACATCAAATAGTGTGTCTCATATTTCCCCACTGAGCCATTTCATATACATATTTCTGTATGTTAATACAAAATCTATCATTTTAGAAACTAGTGCTTATTACCACATAATTTTCCAGATTGTATTCTATGTTTACTACTTTGTCTTTATTTCCAAATTAAATTTAATTCACTAATAAAGTGCAAAAAAACAACAACAAAAAAACAACTAATATATATATCAGAGCGAGCCTCTCATAAATACCTCAGTTACTCCTACCAACAAGAAGGAATTTTAATTATCCTTTCTACTTTTAATTATTTATTTTTAAGTCAATTTTTACCATTCTTTATAAACCAAGCTCTCAAATTATTTTTCCTATAATCACTTTAGCTTTCTTGGTAAAACTCCCCATTTTTTCACTGTACTTTATGGCTCACTTTAAGCTCACGTAGAATCACCATTAATTTTAGATTAATCAATATTAAGGACAGCTTTAATTATAACATTATGTGTCATTCAACTCTATAAAAAAAATTAAATTAATTATTACACCTCTCCAAGACATAAATCTTGTGGTTGTATTTTTTGTAAAAGTCTTACCTATAATATGCTCATAATAAAAAATAATGTTTTGCTAATTTAAAGGTCCATAACAGTGATGTTAGAACCAGAAGAGCCAGGATACAATTGGTTTTCCCACATTGTAAAATTTTATAGCTATTGCAACAAAAAACAAAAACGTCTTATTTAAAAAAAATTAATGTCCTCATTTTGGAAGAAAAATAGTTTTTTGTCATATTTGACATATTATTCATTTTATTAATAAAAATCATTTTACTTTGACTTTTTTAAACTTTCCATATATTTAACATGGTTTTGAATATTAAAAACCTCACTTTGACTTGTAATACGAGAAAATATCTAAGTGGATATGAAACTTTTACTTTTTTTTGTCGAAAAAGTATAACAACCCCTGCAAATACTGTGGACGCCTCTAATGATGTCACCATTATACAGTGTGTCTCAACGAATCGTGAATGAAATTTTGGGAAGGTTTCATTTACTTACTAAATAATTAATCAATTTTATCCTCTAATTTGAACTGGTAGAGTAATGTTGATTTACCAACTTACGAACGTTTATACTATTAGACGATTCTATTGTTACTGATATAAATACATTCTATACAAAGGTACATTCTAATATTATATACATACAAGTGTTAATCTTTCTAAACAATGACCTCACATCTCCCCCCAAAACAACCAATACCATAATATATTAACACATAATATTTATACACTTAGCAAAACATTAATATACAAAAATGATGAATAAGTACCTAATACTAATATTACATGTCGTGTTTAAGGAAATTCCAGTGGTTATGTTTTTAGGTAGCGTCTATTTCGTATAATTATCTTTACTTCCATATCAACAAGGTAGGATCTTTGATCTTCCCGAGTGTTTTTTTATTACTCCACGTGTGTCCCACATCTTTGTATTTGGAATCCTAACGTTATCTCCAGGAATCAAAGGGTTTCAATTTGTAAAAGTGCGATCATAGTATTTTTTGGATGAGAGGTCTTTTTCTCTCTTCTTCTCCTCTGACCTCTCAAAGTCGGATGACGATAGGTGAGTGTAGAAAATGAACAATGCTAAGACTTGGGTTCTTTGTGAGTAGCCAAATACACATTGGGCTGGACGGAGTCCGTCAGATCTGGGTGTATTTTCTCCATTCCAGGAGTGATGAACGAAATGAAGCCTATTCATTAGATTTTTGAGGATCATCTTTATTGATTTGAGGGCAACCTCTGCATGCCGTTGTATTGGAATAAGTAAGGATTTGAGCTCATGTTGGATGTCTAAATCTTTGAAAAGTTCCCCGAATTCATTCTGTAATTGTGATCAACCGTCCGTTCGAAAATGCATTGGAAGCCCCCAATCCTCAACCAACGTCAACATGATATCAGTGACGACGAGATATGTTTTTCCGTTGACCTCCATTAGGTCGGAAGACACAGATTCGAAGGGCCTTGACACTGAAAATTGTTCGAGTGATTCTAGCGGCAATGAAGAGCAGAGCTCTTTGCATTAATTGCAACTTGATATCAATTGCTCAATTTCATTTGACAATTTCCTTCACTTCCCTTTTTATACTTTGGAAAGATGTATCCCCCGTTGGCGATACTGTCTGCCGGATGATTGATTCATTTGGAGATACTTGACTGACTTGAGGAAAAGATTCAGGTATAGTCCTCAGTTTTTGTAGACCATGTCATGAAACAATGCATCTCTAGCTTGAATAGTTCGCTGCTGTGATGGAGAGTCTTTTAGTTGAGTCTATTTCGATGTTGTACTACATTACCAAGTCGTGAGTAATAAGAGACTCAGTAGCTCCTGTATCAGGCAGAGCTTTCATTGCATAAGGTTGTCTGACCTGGATACATTTCAGCCACGAGATATGGAGGGACGTGATCGATGGATAAGTTTTCACTCAGATTGTCGACGTTTTGATTGGCTGGTCTTACTCTGCACTGAAGATTTAGCATCAAGTAAGCAAATTTTCTCTAAATGACCCTTCTTTTTGTATTTTTTAAGCGTCTCATTTTTAGCAGGACATTTAAAAGGTTGATGTGATGTATTTGACTTTACCACATCTATAGCATTTCAGTTTAAGTTCCGGTGGATGATGAAGCTTCTTGTTTGTGTTCTGATTTTGTTGTTGTCGTTGTCGATTTTCGAAAGTAGGTAGAGCTGCAATATCTGCTGGTTTTCATTATATATTTTCCCTCTATAGTAGAATAAGCTGATTCCCAGGCCATGGCTATCTGGATTAGCCTTTCATGTTTTGGCTCACTTTGACAGAGAAACTCTTTGCGTAGACGTCTTTTATTTGTATCTGTGATCAAGCATATGATGCACAAATAGTCTTCATCTATAGTGCTGAGGTCTGGTTCTTGTCCTTGTAGTCTAAGACGGATATTCCAGTCTTAGAACTTTTCTCCCTGCTTTTGATGACATTGAAAGAGGTCATACCATCGCGTTAGGAGGGGAATTGTCTGAAAAAAATTTATTTATATATCATCCAAATATCATCCGATGCCCATTATTGGAGTATCTGGAGTTGTTGTGAATGATATTACACATTGTAATTTTAAATCTATACAACTTTTTAAATATCCCTATTGCTCTGCTTTGCTTATTTGCCCCATCTTGTTTGTGGAATAGTAGAGGTCGTTACTTGTCCACCATGATCTAAATTCCGCCAGTATCGAGTCTGTCGTGAGTCTCTCTGGCTTCAAATGGATGTTTATTTTGTGCAGTTTTGACTTCTTGAATGGGAGGGGATTTTCTTTCTTTTGGTTTTATGGAATTTTTTGATAGTTTTAGGATTAATAGGCTTAATTTTTCGACTGTTTCAGATACATATTGAAGAATAATCTCCTTAGTCTTGGCCTCCTTTTCTTCTCATTTCTACCTTGAGTAGAATCCATCTCCATTTCTTGTAAGGCATCCTTGACTTTTGACATGAGGAATTGAATTTTCACCATCATATCCCCGGTTCTTTCCTCCCATGGTAAGGACTCCACTTCTCCCATAAAGTTCTTAAATGCTGCCTCTTGACGAGTTACATTCCCCTTGATTCGTGGATAAGGCCATTTAACCGTCGTCTACGCCATCTTGAGTTACCAACTTACGAACGTTTATACTATTAGACGATTCTATTGATACTGGTATAAATACATTCTATACAAAGGTACATTCTAATATTATATACATACATGTGTTAATCTTTCTAAACAATGACCTCACAAGTTATAAAAACAAACAATTCCTGGGAAACAAATTTCTTCATCAGACTAATCACAACAGAGATGGAGGTAAAAATCAAAAATCATGTTTCAGTGCTTCTAGACGCAGGAATGAGTTATGACGAGATTTTCTGCATCGTTCCCTGCTGCAAGGCCCTCATTACCAAAATTAAAAACCTGGAAGACAATAACAAGTGTCTTGAGAAGAAGTCTGAAGCCACAAGGCGAAAAAAACTCAGTAGTCATTAAATGATGTTTTGGCGAATTTCGGATCCTGTTCAGTGTGTCCTCCGTCGTTCTCAGACTGAAACTCTCTTGACTATGGGATCTGGCTGCCATTCAGTTGTATATGAATGCCTAAAGGCTCTCGTGGAGAAAGAGTGGGCGGGCTGATATGTCGAAGGAATACGTGAAGAAGACCTGCAAAGCATTCAGCCCTAGGAATGAGGTTATGGTGTCGGCCAAGTGTGGTAACTTAGAGATTTATGCTATGATTTATTTAAAATCAAATCAAAATATAAAGTCTCCATGCCATACTACTTGTCATTCTTCTAATCTTAATAAAGTTGAACTAGGGAAAATTCGTTCACTATTCTCTGGGACACACTCTTTAATTTGACCCCTCACTGGCGAGTACCACATTTCGGTTCACATTGCCCTGTAAAAAAAATTATGGTCATTTTTATAAATTAAAATACGTAGAAAAAGGTGTGAAGTTGACATATCAGATGTTTATAAATAACTCTTAATTTGATAATTTAAAAAAAAAAAAAAAGATTTCCAGCATAATGTTTGATTTTAATAATAAGAAATACTGAAATTATAGGATGATGATTTTGTGGTTTTCCAGGTTGTAGAGCTTGCTTCTGTTACCTATATACAATACATGTTAACTAATCTTGTCATTATTATATAATGACTATATAATGTGTATTACTTATTCAACGCTTTCAAGACATGTTTTTTTTTTCTCATCAAAATGCATTTGAAACTGTTTTTAATTCATATAATCTTCTGCCATCACATTAGTGAGCATTTGAGGTTACTCCATGAGTTTAATTGTTGATTTAGATTTTTTATTGTATTAAAATTACTTAAAAATTTGAGGAAAGAAAACTTAAGTTAAAAAAGGGTTAGATAAAATTACAACTGAATCTTATCAAGCTATTGTTACGTACTTTAAGGATGACATTTCTTTTAAATCCCTAATAAATATACATGTTAAATAAATTTATGATGTAAAAAGTTATAGCATTTATGAATTATCTCCTATCAAATATGAAAGCATAAAAAACATTTGAAAAATTTGTAATACTTGCTCATTATCCATGGATTACACAAAGAAAATATTTTTTGCGTATTATACATTAGTTATCATACCATTTCCTTTAAGTATAACTAAATATAAACTTACTTTCATAAATATAATATGATTGTGTATGTTAATATATTATTTTAAAGAGCTGTTTCACTCTCGACATTTATTAAGATTTAGATCTTTATTTTTGTGAGAATGCCAATGGGACTTATCCTTCAAATACCAAGGATTATCACATGCTGAATTACTTTAGCTATATAATAGAAATGGGTGGCCTCTCTACACAATCAGAAATGTTAGATATACCCCATGCATCATTTCTAAGTTTACAGTGAAGATTGTTTTTCAAACTTTATTAAAAACTAGTTCTTGAAGACAGTATGAGCAAAATTAAGTTGATTTCCAATTCATTATAAATAAAATGGACGTATTTTAATTCCATATGACCTCCCTCAGCCTCAAAACCTCTCTTCCTTAAGCCGGGGTTTGACACGTATAATCATGGACTTTCTTCTTACTGGTCGTTTCTGACCTTCCCCAGACTTTCTGGGGACTGCTTCTTGGGTTTCAAGTTGCTTTTTAATGCCTTACACGGCTGATCCTGAGGTAATTGATAATCTCAGTTGGGTTTTCTGGCACGCGTGTATTTCCAGCATAAGAATTCTTTTGGCTTCCATTTTGATGCCTTTGAAGATACAGCCAACATTTATAAATAACAACAATTACAAATGATTACCAAAATTTAACACAATCTCATTTTTCTAAAAGTTCATAACAAAACTCGAGTTGCAAACATTTCATTAAGTGTAAATTTAAATGCGACGCGTAGATGTAATAAATATAATATCAAATAAAAATTTGCAAATCTTATTACTTTCCTTTCAAAGTAGTGATCATTTAGGGAAAATGATTTGTCATCCCATAAATTTTGGGACAAAAAGGTTCCCAATTATTTGTAAGAAATTGGGAGTACACCTTACAGGGTATCAATTTTATATACAAAATTGGTGCCACTGAGCCCTTTCCCTCAAAATAAATTAATGTTTGTTACTGAGTTTATCATTTACTTTAATGTTAAATTTGTTTCCAAAAAAATGTATGAATGGGTCAATATTTTTGAAACTTTATCATGTAATTTTTCCATTTGACACAAATTTCAGATCGACAAAACGTAGCCTAAACCAGTATTTTACGTGTATTCTATATTCTATGTTGTGCCCTCCCCAATCCCTCTTTACACATATTGGGCTATTCCTCCTTCACTACTTAATTTTGCAATTTTCCAATATAATTTCACAAGCAAATGTCCATGCTGAAACTTTTGCGAACCTTCACCTGTGAGGTCCCCTCAAAATAAATTAATGTTTGTTACTATAAAATTATCATTTACTTTAATTTTTAAAATTTGTTTCAAAAAATATAATTTCACTGAGGCTAAATATTTTTGAAACTTTTTAAATTAAAGCTGTGGAGTCAGTCTACGGTTTGTCTGGTCGACGTATTTATCTATTCGATTTAAGACTTTTGTTTTTTATCTCATTTTGTCCACCGAAATACCCACAAATTTCAAGGTATAAAAAAGGGTTCCTTATACAGCTATATCTGGCCAAAAAAGTTGTCGTAGAAAAACATATTTTGGTAATTTTTGAAATACTGGTCGTTAAAAAACGTTTTGACCTACTAATTTTTATTAGCTTAAGATTTTTGAAGTTTTTTTCCCAAAAATATATTTTTGCAATTTAATATACATATTTATATATAATCCTGCGGACGCCGATGAAATTAAATGCTGGATTGTAAATCATTACTATGTTAAGGATGGGACAAATCCTGCCTATCAATGTTGTTTTCCTATTTGCTTTCCCCCTATTTATCTGTTACAGATTATTCCAGACCTTATTATTTGTCTGATTTCTTTACAAGTGTTAAAAGTTTCCAAATTTAGAAAAAAAGATGTATATGATGATATATTTACTGCATTAGCTTTGTGTGTTATGATGACTCATATATGTTTTTAATTCTTATTTATCCATCTTATTTTAGTATATTACATATTATGATCACACAATGAAATATTGATTGTATTTCTCCAACTTTTATAGTACCTAAATACAAAAAGAGAAGAAAAAACCCTAATATTATATGATGGCTGCCCTATTACGTAATTGCCATTAGTTAATTAATAGTCAAAATATAAAAATAAATAGAAACTTACAAAGAAATGCTTTTAGTTTTAAAGATTAGTGCTCAATGTTGATGTCCATTTTATCAAAAGTTGATCATACTCTGATATGAAAGATGGTTATTTTATTCATTTTAATCTCAGTTACAATTTATGTATATATATATATTAATAAAGCAAAGTTTGTCTGTTTGTGGATGACTCCTTTTTAACAATGGGTGTCTGTAGTTAAAGCTCAGCGTGTCAATTTAAAAAATAAAATAAAAAGGGGAGTAGTCATCTATATCATCAAAGCAACGTTAATCGATGCCTAATAACCGAGTACTCCTGCTCGAATATTTTTGATAAATAAATATTTAAAGTTGACTGTAAAAATATGTTTCAAGTACAAGTTAACTATAACGCATCATGTTTTGCACGACTGTAGTGTGTGGAACATATTGTGTTATAATTTAACTGCCAAAATATATTCACTAAGAGCAATAAACAAGCAAACTCGTCATGGACCGTTTTGTAAAAAAGAAAGCTCCTCAAGAACAGGACATGATTGACTGTTAAATGAAGCCTCATCCTACTGTATGCGAGTCTTCGTTCTCCAGGCTCTGATTTGGCACTAAATGTATATACTAGTAAGGCTAAAAAGAGGACATTCAACGACAATTACCTAAAATTTTACTTCATCATTAGTGGGGATGTAGCATGGCCACTCCCTTAGTGGGAGAAAATGTAACATGAAATTATCAAACCAAGGGATGGATATCACTAGTGAAAAACCCCCTTCTGAAGCTATTCTACAAAAATTCCCCTTGCTGATTCAGCTTCTTCAATATTCTTAGTAATACTTAAAAAATACTATACTTTATTTTTGGATTTTTTTTGAAAAAAATTCAAAAACTATCCTCCTTTTGCAGTAAAATTTGGAAAATTAAATTTTCCGGAAAAAATTTCAAAATTTAATATAAAATTAGATAATTAATTTTACAGAGCATAAGTAGAAAATAGCTGATTTACTTTGATTATTTATCCAAAAGAATACATTATGAAATATCCATCACGTATCAAGCGAATGGAGGTAATCGACAGCTGACAACAAAATACATAGGTTATTTTTGAGTTAGTGAGGTAATGCCGAGTCCAATAGAAAAATTTATAACAAAATTTATTTTTAACTAATTAAATATATCTTGCTGAAGTTTAAAATTCAAAGTGCACAGATTTTAATGGATCACTCGGTATATACAAAAGAAAGTAACAGGAATTATTAGGTGTTTGATCAACAGAAAAACTTTGATTTACTAATATAAAGATAACCAAAAAATAATTATTGTTACTCTCCCTTTTTCATAAGCTCACTCAAACATAGTTACTAATTACTTAAATGTTCTCTCCTCAAGAATGAAAGAATAATGATAACAGCTTTAAATGTATATAACATTGTTCAGATTACCAAATACAACAAAACTTGTACTCAAAAAAATACTCACGATTAACTGGCAAATTTAAATGTACTCCCCTATATTTTCTTTTTTAGTATGACGCGCCGAGCCTACACACGCTCCTTTTTAAATCCCATTAAAAGTTACATAATTTATTTTTTCTAATGTTTTTAAGTAACTACGTTCAGTAAAAATGAGACCTCCCTCCCTCACAAATAAACAAACAGGAAGACAAACTTTGCTTGATAAATGTATATTTATATTTCAATTGAGGGAACAAAAGCATATCTTTGAAGAGCCACAGTCCTCAAGTGCCCTATCCTGTAATTACTGCACTTTTTATTTAGAAAAACCATTTGAAGTTTTTGTTGTGTCGACTTGAGTCGAATATATTTTGCGTGCAACTGACTAGATATTAAATGCCACCTTATTAATTACTATTTTGGTGAATTTATTTTTGTTTTTTTAGCAATAATGAAGGGATATTTTTTTAGTAAGTATGAGATTGTTTAATTGTATACAAAACTATGGTTTATGTCTAGTCCATCTTCTTAGAGATAATACGAAAAACTTCATTGCAAATGGTGATTGATTAGATAATCACTTAGGGATATTGACACGAAACTCAAAAATTTGATTTGGTTTAATGATAAAAATGAAGTCTACTCAAAAAATATGAAGTTAACTTTGAAAATCGATTAGAAAAATCGTCGACTCAAGCTAAGTTGATAATTTTCTTCCAATTCTTTAATTGTAAATGTATTTGATGCTAAATTTATTAGTTATTAAAATTTAAAAAAATGACATATAGTTGTCTGAATAATTATTTATATTAAAATTTTTAGAGAGTGCCAAAGAAAATCCATCGCGCATTTGCATTTCCTTTATTTTCTTGAATCCAAATTTTGGTATATACAAGTATAAAATACTTATTGCTAATAAATAATAATAAAAAAAAAGAATTTCAATTCAAAATGTTCCAATCTCTTACAGATAGTCCCTTATAAAGAATGCTCAAGGCAATAATTGAAGAAAAAAATAACATCATACAATCATATATACAATATGATATACAAATCATACATTTAATCTCTATATCCTTGTCCATAAATAGAAAAATTATATACCTTAAATATAAGACATTATTATATTTTGTTTTTTATACAAAGTTTTTTTTATACTACTAATATATCTAATATACAGCTGCTAATGGGGAAATCATTGTCATAACTATAGAGAGGGGAACCAGAGACCCCCATTGAAATATAAGTTTTCCAAACATTGAAAATTATTTATGTAGATAATTCTAAAATGCGAATAAGACAACAATTCAAATTTCATGGTTTTTTTTTGTACCGGAAATATCACTATTTCAAACTATGTTTTTGTTGGTAGTATTTTTCTCTCTACTTTCTTTGAAGCATTTTTTCAATGTTTTAACTAGTCAATAAATAATAGACACAATTTGGACGAGTGAGGCGATAATATTTCCACTAACCCAAACAAACAATAATGGTTCCTCAAGCATTTGTGCTTTAAAATATATAATTACCCCAAAAGAGCACCTGTTTTTCATCACTGGTTATGTCGTGCCTTATTTATTTAGTCCAATTTAGTCTTAGGAACTGTCCTTAACTGTCAATGATTTATAAAGCCCCATAAGATATATTATATAAGTATTAAGAACGCTGCATATATCCTTAAAAAATATTCCTGTTTTGATTATACATAATGCAATATGAAACGAACAGATTATATTTTTACCTAGTTATATCATTTATTCTATTATATAACCGAATAATAAAAAAACACCTTTAATTACGTCATGATAGATCAATTTGAACTTCTTTAGGGACGAACAAGTGGGTTGAACTAGATGGGATTGAATTGAACTGAACTGCGATACTAAATAAGGACAGATACAATTACTTGCAAATACTTATTTTACATTATGCTCACGAGGATTTCGATAAATTTTACACCTCTATATATGATATATCGGATATTTTTTGTTAAAATCGTAAATATTTAGTCAATTTATAAATATGAAAGTATGCATACTGTGTTAATTGATAACACAAGTTGGCTATACAAGACTATCTGGAGTAAGTCTTTGTTATCATGTACAAGAAATTTAGTCCTCTTATTTAGTACTGAAGACTCCAGTCTCGTCAAGTTCAGTCTAAATACGGTCCAGTGTAGTTCTGAATACCAGTCTTAAAACTAATAAAGTTGGATCCTTGATTACTTCCACCAACTTTTTTTTAAAAACCGGTTCTAGTACTGACAGTCCAAAGGACCACCGATCTTAAGAACTAATCCCAAAGACTATACTGGGCTGGAATACAAAAGTATGACTGACACAACAGTATACCCAAGTATGTTTCATTTTATTGACCACAGCTTCTACAATATTGATATAACAATAACTCAGGGATCTTAGTCAACTCTTTAACATTTGAACGCAATATTAAAGTGTCCACATAAACATTACAAATCCAAGTCTTGTTGTGTTCAAGCTCATGATGTGCTTCGAGCAAAACTTGTAAATTGTTACTTGAGTCTTATGAAGTAAATATAAAAAGACAAGAAAAACAACAACAACTCGACTTGTAGCCATAAAAAGCCGAGACTTGCTCCGAACTCGTCAAAAGCTAGGAACTCGACAAGAGCTCAGAACTCGTTTAAATTCAGGATGATCTCTTATTCTTTTTCGAGCCAATTAGGTATAACATGTAAATCTTCTTAGACTGACTTCCTTTCTCTATAACAATTTAGAATTTATGTTTTTCCAGAGGCAATACTACCTTGAATTTTGTGAAATGTGTACTCTTAATCCCAGTTTGTTTGAAAGGTTATCTTTGTTAAATGTTTTTTAGACTAGCGGTAGTAATCGACATTGCTAGGAATTACGTTGTTAACACACAAAAGTCATCCTCAGACCAATAGATATATGACAAACTTTTCTTAATTAATATAGATTATTGATTAATTAATATTTCTAAATGCATGAGGGAAGGGCCGCTGTTAAACATAAATTTGAATTGTCAAATTTGATTTTAAATCTACCAACTACTAATTCATTTGGTATATCCCTTGAGATTTAAGCTTAAACATAATCCCTATTCCTCTAGCAATTGCAGCATTTCAGTGCTAGGGTCTTTGGTATTATCATTATTTTCTTTGTTTAAATAAAAGTTACAACTTGAAGTGAATTTACTGGTTAAAATTTTAATATATACTTTCGTAATCGATAATTATTATTTTTTATAAATCAGTTTTCCCTCCTTAAGGATGAATATGTACAACATAAATATTAGCTGTCTAAAAATTTTCATTTTTCTACATATGCGTTCATATCAATAAGCATTAGTACCACTAAAGCATAATGGTTATAAGATATAACCAGACTATAGTAAAATATTATTGATGGGAAGACTATACAAACTGTTGAATTACGCTTATGACCCTGATTCAAAAAAGTTAAACTAAACTAATTTTTAAGTTAATCTTGGAAAATAAATTACGAAAACAATTTTTAAATTACACTTTTTAATAGTTCTTGTAAAAAATGGTTGTTTTTTTTGTTTGGAGAGTTTTTTAGCGAGCAGAAGGGTTAGGGGATTAACGATAATTCAAGTGTGTAATAAATAAAGCTCATAATTCCTCAAATGTATTTTTAAAAACTCGAAAAAACTCATAGAGCAAAATTCAGCTCGCAGCACATCACTATTTTAAACTATTAAATTATAAATGGTATGTGTGACTGCATATTAGGGTGGAGCTTATTTTTTAAATCTTCAAAATTTAAAGTCCTTAGGGTATCAAACTGTTTTTTTTTTACAACTGTAAATATTATTCACTAACTTTGATTGTTTTTTGAAAAATAATTAGATGTAGTTCAACGCCTGTAAAGTTTTGAAATTTTACCCTTTCTTAGCAAAAATTGTGTTTGTGTTTTAATATCCTTTATTATTACAGATTACAGCTTTTTATGAGGAATAGCAAATTTAGATTTAAATAAAATTATATCAATTGTTTTTCATAAATTTTTATAAGAATTCCATATCTACATTTCCAAAAGAATAATAAGTGTATTGAGATACACGGTAGTTTTCCGCCTATCTGTCTATTCTTTAACGTATCACAGCCAAACTATTCAACTGATATATACGAAAATTTGCAAATACTTATATTGTCTACTTGGAGAAACAAAAAAATTGCATATTTGGGCGACTTTGACGTTTGTTATCTTTATTTGAATAAAAATATCATTATATAACTAAATTTTAAAAGAAAAGTTAGAAGTTTTAATATATATAAAAGTCTTACAAAAAAAGACTTAAAAGAAATCCTATTGACTTAAAAATGATAATCTAGGTCATTTGAGGTCAAGAGCAACGACGGACTAATATAAATTTATTATTTTACTATTATATTCAGATCAAAAAGTTGTGTTTATTTTAGCCGATACAGGTAAAGTCATGAACCAGAACATTAAACAATATGATCTTAATGTAGACTCAATTAATGAAAACGTAGAATGCAGTAAAAGCTAATAAAAGAAAGACATATTTCCAAAGTAACTTTGAGTGAGTAATTCATAAGAGTTATAAAATATTGCAACTGATCATATCGATATTAAAGAAAAAAAATCTGAATTAGTTAATGTTGTAAAGCTTTCATCTCGAAAATGTGAGGCTTAAGTTAATTTTGTATATGAGCCCATTAAAAACTGGGGCATATGTAACACTGTTGAAGTCATGTGTTATGACACAACAAATTCAAATACAGGTAAGAATACTGGAGCCTGTATTCATCTTTAAAAAATAAGAAAATAATCATGTACCCTCTGTATAGACACAATATGATGAAACTTATAATTGACTCAATTTTTCAATCCTGTAAGTGACCAAAATCTTCTCTTGAGTTGAAACCTTTTCACACATTTATTTTGGCCCATTCAAAGATATGGAGTGGCAAAAATGATTAGAAATATACTTTTGAGTAATTAAAAGTTGTTAATAATCTACCCGTGTGTTGATTGGGTCTAACTCAAGAATATAGTGATTTATGTACATCCAAAGAATCACTGCTGCAAGAAGCCGAAGATCATAGATGTTTGTAACCCAATTCTAGGACACATACTCTATCCAAATGGTAATTATACAATTATTGACTAACAATAAAAAATGATATGGCATTCAAAGAAATAAATATTAAATATTATATTAATTGTTTTGTATACAGTATGTCAAGAAATTGATGCCTTCTTTGTCAAACACTCATTAATGAAAGTAAATTTAGTATTGTTGCAAAATTTTATTTACCAATATATTTCCCATTAAGTTTTATACATTTTTTTTAATAAGTTCAGGCCTACCAGCAGTTAAATTATCCAAAGTCTTTTCTAAAATTTGCGAACATGAAAATTTTACAATTTGGACGAGAGTTTCTTCATTGGTTGCGGGCGGTAATTTATTGATCTTATTTTGGACAATGGCTCATAGATTTTCTATCGGAGTCAAGTCCGAAACTATGCTTGAGCCACGCGAGAGTTAAGCGCAGGAGCTCCGTCCTGTTAGAAAATGGCTCTTGACATGTCTGGTAACATTTTCTGTGTCAGAATCGATCCGTTTTCTCAGCTCCTTTGCATTGCAGTTGTGAGATGCTTCTTGATTATGATCTCTACATAGTATGAAGACGTCACAGTTTGTCCTCGAGGTATAAAATGAAGCTCACTAAGAGACCGGTAGCTTATAATACCCCAGATGTGAATTTTCATGCGAAACTTTACTTCAGAGTTGGCACAACATCTTCCTTCTTCCGAGCCCAAACGCAGTCAGTTTGACGATTGGGATAGTTAAACAGTTATTTAAAAACACTATTTTCCAGTCATTTATTGACCAATTTTTCCTCTCACAGTTGCTTAAGGAGTGCTTCTTCACCATTCTGTGACATCGTATTTTTTTATAGTCATGTGTAAATTTCAATTAAAAAAAAAAAAAAATTAAAAGTTGTTTCTTTACCTTAAATTTGAATCGATACCGATTTTTAAGTGTCTCTAAGTCCACCTGCTTTGGTTTTTATTTTTTCCCCTGTTCTTTTTTTGAACTTCTTTTTAGAGAAGCTCAACTTAAATAACAGGACAACAATTTCTTGACATACTGATTATCTCTGCTGGAGTTTGGTAGTTAGTAGTATAAAATGATATATATTGTTTAACTTGTCTTTGCTATCAGCCTCAACTGACCACGGAGGTCATATTTATAAACAAGTAGGGATGGGTTTCGGGTATTTTTTGGCGAACAGGTAATTGTAGGCAATGAATCTTTGGAGCCGAGTAAGCTCGGGTAATAATTCGAGTAATTAAAAGAGTATCATTGATAGGCGAGTATTTTTTTTTACCAGCGGGTAATCATTGAAAAAGTATTATAACATTATATTATTATGTATTTTACATCTATTTAATCATAAAATAAACAATTATACAAAAGATTCATACATTGTCCTTACATAAAAATAGACATTTCTTACAAGAACCAAGAGGAAATAAAATTACATATTATAATTCAGACTGACCAGAAACCACGCATGCTAGTATCTAAAATTATTAGCAAATCAGTATTTTGATCTTTCAATTTAATTCTTCTTTTGTGTGATGACCAAACCAGCTGTGAAAAAAATCCTCGCTTGGAACTCAGCTTCTTTGAATAAATAAATATTTTTGACTCAATCTATAAAGAAAATGATATTGAAACTTCTTGTCGTCCCGCAAATGGAGTGGGTTAACATCTTTAGAAGGTCCTTCATCAAGAAGATAAAATTTTAATTCCTCTCGACTTTCTTATTGAAAACGTCGTTGGATGAGCTTGCCTAATAAAAGAAAAAAATAAATTAACATTTTATTATATGATTTTTGTCATATTTACATTATATGTTATTTAAATACATTTGATATAAATTTATTAAAACAGATATGATCTTTACAATTTTTATTTACTCCTTGTTGTTCATAAAAATGAGACAGCCTTGAAAAAAACTTACGTATCCTCTTCTGCGAGACCAAAGATCCCTGGTCTGTACCTGTAGAGGTGGTAATAGTTGAAGAAGGAAATGAAAAAGATTTTCCTTCGTTGTTTTTATCCTCTTTATGCAAGTCTATCATTTCCGCTTTCAACACCTCAAGAGAAAAATTTACATTGTTTTCTTCACGAAATGTTGATTTTTTATAACGAGGATCCAAAATTGTAGCGTAAGGAAGTAAATTATATTTTTTTTCTATAGACAAGAATTGTGTGATCAGGTTTTCCTAAATTTGCTCTATATACGTCAAATGAATTCGAGAGGCATGCTTGGAATACGTGCTATGTTATAGGGGCAGGAATGTGGGCACCTTGGATCATAGAAAAACAAGGGTACATCACTAAGTTTAGAAGAGTCAATAGACTAGCCTGTCTCTTGATGTGTAGAGCAATGCAATCAACAACAAAAACAAGCAATGGAGAATATTTTTACTATGGAACCTTTACACACTTCAGTATTAGAAGACATTCGATGAAAACTAGATTAAGAATTATGGATAATGTTCCAATTACATGGATTACCCCGCCAAGAACACAAGGAGTTCAAACCCTTCTATAACAAGATTTACATAAAATACTCCACAAATTTGATGCACCCTTAGAAAAAATAGTTGATAAACCTTATAACTGTCCTTCTTTTCGGACTATGAAGGAAGGGCCATCTGCAAATCCTCAATGTCTAAATTGCTCAGCCATTTTAAAGGCCATTGGAATGTATTGAAGAGAGAGAGATCAGTACAGATGTTTGTATATAAAAAATAAAGCAGTAGTAAAGATAGGAATATCTTTACTACTAGTGACAACTTCATACGAGCTTATCTAAAAAGTGGCATAATTAAGGGGCTGCAAGAGTTAAAATGACTTTTCCATGGTGACCCATTCCTCAAAAGAAATCCGTTTGATTTTTTTTAATATCATTTTTTCAAAAAAAAAGTAGAATCACTCGTTTAAATTCCAAAAAGCGATGTTACATCGCAAAAGTAATGTTCCAGCACGTTTGGTAATCCAGAACAAGAACCAAATTTTCCATGTGCAACTCGGGTTGAGCTTCATAAAGAAGTCGCTTCGCATTATTGCTTCGTCTTGCCAATATTACAATTGACTTAACTTTATTCCTAAGGTGTATTATTATTCTCCATCCCCTCTTGAGCAACCAAATTCAGAGAGTGGGCAAAGCAGCTAACATCCTTGACGTTGGTATTTTTAACAGCCGAATTATAATATCATTGTCTGTCGTAATAGCAATAACTTTTTCCTTGATGGATAGCTCGTGGATCGGATTTTCAATGAAAGATTAAATATTATATGCAATATGGGCGGTTATAAATTAATGGCAAGCAAGGAAATCTCGTCTGAAGACAAGACAGACTTTGATCTGAGTTTTGCATACGATTGATGAAATGTGTGGTCAAACTAATATAGCTGGTATTGTTACAGGAAGTCAAAATATCTGTAGTGAGAGAATTCTGTTCTGCATTAGCTAATTCACAGTTAAGATCAGTCTTCATTCTGTCGAACTTAAGATGGAGTCATTTTTTACTAAGTGTCTTTCTATTATGCAAAATATATCCTGGATCAAGATTGGCGACCAAATTTTGGAATCCAAAATTTTCATCAAACAATAGAAAGACCGTAGAACTTTGATAATAATTTCCAAGACAAGATTGTTTAATTTCTTTTTCGAGGATTGGATGACTTTGTGACACGGCATATGTAGTAAGATATACTAGTAACCTTATTAGATCTTTATTCAACTCCCAAGTAAAGAGTCATTATATGTTTCATCGTATTAGAGGTACTGCTCCAAAATCTGTAACATATATTTTTTTTTTTTGCATACATTACAAACCACCTTTTTGTCCATCTTGGTTTTTGTAAAAAATCTCTACACAATTAAGGATTCTGAATACTTCTCAAGAAAAAAAACTCCCTTTGTTCTAAGTAGTTGACGGCTCATCTATAGTTTTACACACTAAAATCATCGTCTAGACTCCATTCATAATGATCAAATAATCCTTCCATACTACTCCCAGGTATATCCAGGTCCACGCCTAACCAAGTCGAAAAAGGATCACACTTCAAGTTAATCTAAGGAAATAAAATATACCTAAACAAAGCTTATTTTTATTGTTTAAATGAAAATACATGGATATAAATATTTCGATTAGTATAACAAAAAATCTACAAACCTAAGAGTTGTAATCATATAATAAACTTTATAAAATATGCGAGATTGCGTTATTTTCTATTCAAAAAGCTCTCCTTTTGTTGTCTATAGTAGGATATGCTACAGTTTTCAAACATAAATGGAGTGAAACGGGAACCCCCCTCAGAAAAGGAATACACGTATTCTTTTGATCAAATATTACCCGTGGAGAGTATTTACCCGCCGAGTACCCCTTTGTACGAGTAAAATGAGGGTATATTTTTCATTGATGTTACAGGTGGGAGTCCACGGGTTAGGGTACCCATCTTTATATACAAGTGACTCCTACAAAATGGATTTTGTAAAAGCTTTTTATTTTACAAATATTTCTGACTCGTTGTATAAAATTTAGTTGCTTATATATTTTCCCTCAGATAAAGGTCACCAAGGTCAAGGTAATCCAAATTTGCACTTTTTTGTTTATCTAAGTAAACAATATGTGTACTTGCAAATTTTGGTAGGTATCAGTTGAATTTTTTGGCTCTGATACTAAAAAAACAGACAAATAGGGGGAAAGCAACAATTCATGTGGCTACACTTATTGTTATTTGGAAATATAGATACGGAAATCTCATAAAAATTTGTAAAATATTGTTGATATAAATTTTTTAAATCCAAATTTTTTATATTTCAGAAAAACCTGGAGTCTGTACGAAATAAATGATACAAAACTTAAACACATTTAAAAAAAAAAAAAGTGTAAATTTAAAAACTCTTGACCCGTTTTTGTACCTCTTAATACATAACTTCAAAGTTAGCCAATAATATCTAAAGAATAAAATAATATTTTGAAACCCTAAGGACCTGATATTTCGAACATTCAATAAATAAGCTCCCCCTACTGCATATTCCTTCTCAAATAACAAATTTCCTTGACATATAATAGTTTAACATAATTAGATGGCAAAGTTCTATAAGATATACACTAGTATGTTTTGTAGCTTTTTTAGAATTAAGATATATGGAAACAATTATTGAGCCATGAGTTAAAAAATAGAAACTATGTGTCTCTACTTTCCTTATACTAACGAAATCCAATTTAGATTTTTTTATTATTATACTACGGTTGTTGGATTAGAGTAGTGTTTCTCAAACTTTTTAAAGTCAGGGTACCTTTTAAAAGTACACAAAATCTTAAGGCAACCCATTATAAAATATAATTAAAAATGACACAGTAGAGGCAAAATGCAAACTTATTGATATTTAGACGAGACAGTAATGAACAGAGAATAATACAAACTAAAAATAATAATACAGAGTGGTCAATTAAAATCTGACCACTTTGAATTTTCAACATCAAAAAATATAATTTATTAATTAGAAATATAATTTCAACAGAATTATTTCTGTAAATAGCTCTCTTAATCAATAATTTAGTTGCCCTTAGCGGCAATTTTATCTTCCAGGAGGAGGCAAAAGCCCTGGCACCCGCTGCGGATGTAGTGAAAGTGGCTTTGATGTTGAATCAAAATAGTCTTGCGATAGAGTTCTTTCATTGTTGGTGTCAAAAGTGGCCTCTCCACCCTCACGAGGACCACTCACTTGTGAGATAGCTCTCTGGATAGTATGATGTGAAACTCCGATATCTCTAGATCTCTTGCATGCACACATGCCTGGGCTGTTTTATTAACTTCACCGGATCCAGATTGGCCTTTTCGACAGATCCCTTCTTCCTCTCCAACGTTTCAGACTTGCTGACGGTAGACGGTGGTCCTGGAGACACCCAACTCCTAGGAGTGCGCGAATGAAATTTGTCGATCATGTTCAAGTGTCATTTTCTCGACTTGACCGTAAGATAGAGAGTTCAAGTTTGTTTTTGTTTTGTAATTATTTTGTTTATTCTTTAATATATTGATATATAAATTATTTTAATTCGTTCAACCTTCATCAGTTATTGAATTAGTAGGTGGTCAGATTTCAAAGGACTACCCGGTAAGCTCAAATTTGGTCGGAAACATCTCTTAGTTTGTCAATTTTATGCAGTATGTTTCTCACACAAAAGATGCATGTATCATCCCCAGTACTGATGAACCCACATTTGATGTAATTATCGTTGTATATCTTCTTTTTAGCCTTAATAGTATCTACCCTTGCAACTTTTGGAGCCAAAATGAATGGGTGGTTGACATGACATAGAGAATGGGTACTTCAGACATATTTTGAAGGTTGATTTTATATATTTATTTATCTAAAATGAGTTAAGAATGTTATCCTTTCATTTGTTAAAAGAATGTATTTAAATATAATTACATATAAAATGTCAGTTTTTTAAAAATATATATCATAATAAATAATTTTTAGCGGTACCCCTGACAAGGTCAGCAGGAACCCCAATGTGCCACGGCCCTACTTTGAGAAACACTGTATTAGAGTATTCTCGAACTTGAAAAAAAAAATCGACTTTACTTAATGTAATAATTTTATAAAAATTACTGTTAATTGCTGGAATATTTTTTGAAAATTCGATAGTATTTGAACTCGAATAATAAAAAAATAAAAAAACATTCTAGCAATGATTAATCAAATTTCGAGTTTTTCTCAAGAAGAGTAGAAATATTTGAATGGAGAAACCCCCATTGTGTATTTTATGAAAATTCTCAAAGGATCAAAACGATCAAACACAAAAATTAAGACTCGAATTTAACAGTCATTTTTACATTTAGTATTTTTGTATTCAGAGTTTTTATATAGCAAGTAGATATTAATAAACTATCTTCCAAAAGCTCAGCATACTTTATAATGTTGGCTGTTATGTTGGATCATCGAAATTGGAAAATTGATATATCTGGTAAAATATCCATATCTGCATCGTAACGGTATTGGAGAAAATTGTAAGAAGTTCCCATACCTGCTCCTAGTAGTATATTTTATATGATACAATCTTTTACAAAAAAGAAGGGAATTAAAAAAAAGGTTGTTCTATTTTTGTAACCAGATAATTCTTAATACGCAGAGTACTCACACTTAGAGGAATGAATGAATGCATCCCTACTGACTTATGTACTTTCAAAAAGAGTGGGACAGAAAGTTTACCTCTCAAGTCATTAGGTAAAAAATCCAAGATAAGATAGATATTCATTACAATGGGTTGTAAAGTTTATATTCCATTGAAATCGAGCTTATTTTTTTGAACGGCCATTTTCCTAATATTTATTTACACAGGGATTAAATTAATGTATGACTTTTAACTCAGACATTTTTATTCCAATAAATTTGTCTCTCACAAATCAGCTTTTTTTATCAAGTACTGAGGCATCTCAAGGATAATATAAATATATGTTAGGGGCAATGTGGAAAATTGGGAATTTTGCAAAATACCCAGGCAACCTTTAAAATTTCCAATAGACTGATAGATGGTCATTTTAACATCATTGATATTGTCAGGTGAATTGATTTTGGGTAATTTGACTACTAAACAATTCATTGCAAGCAATTTGATCATTAAGGATTTGATTATGATATAATTCATCTTGAACCATTCGATACTCTATTTTATTTTCATTGAAATTTATATTGTATCGCACAATAAAACTATTGTATGATAAAAAATTATGGTCCAAAAGGTGGATCATTACTCACCGTCACCGATTCCCACAGCATCAATGATCCCTTTTGATATCTTATAAGACACTCACACACGGGTTACATAATTGAACCACTTGTCCATAAGGGGGAGCAAAACCTATCGCCGCTACTATCCTGAGCATCAAGGACCCCTTCTAATATCGTATGATACACCCAACCTACGAGTTGTGGAAGTGAACAACTGGAAGAAAAGGTGGATTATTACCCATTGAAACCACTTCCCTAAGAATCAAATACCCCTTTCAATATCCTATAATACACCCAGCCTATGGGTTGTGCAAGTGAACCGCTGGTCGAAAAGGTGGGTCATTAGATACCGCCACTGCTTCATTGAGCATCAAGAACCTTCGTTATTCTCAGAACTTAAGGGATTGAACTTTTTTTAGTATTATACTTGGTGGTCTCTGTAAAGGTATGTGTAACTTTGGTGGGGATTTATGACCGTCATGCGGCTCCTCTGCAACCGGAGGGTTCAAGTGTTTTTTAATACTAAAAGGTAAGCGAAAAAGGTGAATAAATTGAATGATTCTGATAAAAAGTGGGTTTATCAGGAATACTACAGCAACAAGTGAAGATTTGATAAAAATTTACATTAAAATTGTTGATCCTATTTAATAATATTCGAACAACACAGTTGTATATTTCAGATTCATTTTATCACTTTCTTCAAAATAGACATAAACAATAAATTTATTTAAATATAATTTTCACCATCAGAGGTAATAATTTCAAAAAATCCTCTTTTTGAACATATGGGGATTTTTTATGCACAAGTTCACTTGGAAAACCCATAGGCTGATGTCCATTATAGATTATTAAATGGGGTTCTTAATGTTCAATGCAGCAGTGACTAATGACCCACCTTTCGACCAGCAGTTCTCTTGCACTCCCATAGTATTATAGGATATTAAAAGGGTTATTTGATGCTCAAGGAAGAGGTTACGGTGGGTAATGATCCAACTATTAGTTAGTGGTTCACTTGCACAACCCGTGGTTTGGGGTGTATCATACGATATTAGAAGGAGTCTTTGATGGTCAGGAAAGTAGCGGCGATAGATTTTGATCTCCTTTGTTGACAAACGGTTCACCAGCCTAACTCAAGGGCCGGGGCATAATATAAATTTTTTGAACGCTCCTTAATACTGAAGATAGTGGTAGTGATAGGCTTTGATCCACCTTAAGGACCAGCTGTTTAGCTGCACAACCTGTTGACAGAGGTATATTTTGCAAAATGAAATGGAGTCTCTTGTGACTATTTTTTATCATACTATAGTTTGTATTAATACAATATCAATTTCAATGAAAATATACTAGATCAGGGATGTCTAACCTTTTAATATCATGGGCCGCACTAATTCTTAAAATATTTTAATGGGCCGCAGAACCTATGAAGTTAAATCTCTTGAAAAAAGTATATATCAAACAAAACTATTATCTACATATTTATATCAATTTGAGACCAAATATAAAAAAAGGCCAAATCTAATGTTTTAAGGCCAAACTGCTTAAAAAGGTTAATCTAACAACCCTGTTAGAGTCTCAGAAAACATGAGATGTCGTAAATTACTTTTTATTGCTTGTACGTATTATGAGTGTTCTAGGCGCATTGATGATATTGCAACAATTTTGTTAAAAAAATACTATATGAAGTGAGATTGAGTAGTGGGCCACACCTTAACATTAGGTAAGCCACAATGCGTCACGCGATCCACAGATTGGACATCTCTTCATCATATTATCAAATTGCTTGCAATAAAATTGTATCTTAATCAAATCCCTAATGATCAAATTGCTTGCAATGAATTGTTTAATAATCAAATTACCCACAATAATTTCACCGGACAATGTAAATTAAGTTAAAATTACCCTTTGACCACTTTATTGGAAATTTTATAGTTTGTATGGGCACTTTCCACACTGCCCGTAACATATATTATTAATATTTTTTTTTTTTTTTGGGGTGGGGGGGGGATAGTTTTGGAAATTAATTTCCAAAAATCATAGTAATTCACCGATTTTTTTAAATTTTTTTTGGAAAAGAAATTCCAAAATATTAATTTGTTCGGAAAAAAATAAATTTTTAGGAAAAAAATTTCAAAAATCTATAGTTATTCACCCGTACTTTAGCTACTTATAAGCATCTTTAGGCATTGAACTTTTTTTGGATTTCCACTTCTTCTATTTTTTATGATTTATCGTTTCAAAGTCGATGTCAAGTTGACACACCACTAATTTCAATAGCTATACCCGTTAGGGTGATTGCTCTCCCCAAACCTCTTTCGATCTTGCTGGCCATTTGTATAGTTTTGAGCTTTAATACTTTGAGGTTAAATCTAGAATTTCATAAAAATTGGCGAATATGTAACGTTGGCACATTTTTATTTTCAATCAGTGTTATTCCACAAAAAAAAAAAAAAAAAACAATCCCTTGTTTTTTGTTTTCTCTTTGTCATATTTTTTTACGCCTCAACTATGTGCCGAGATCCAAAACATCGTCGAATGATTAAATCTGGAGCTACATGTTTCTGGCTGCATTATGTTCTTAAAAATCCCAACGTTGTTGAGTTTGCCGTCAGGAATAATGTTTCAGTCATAGGACCGAAATAACGTAAGCATTGATCAAAGCAATTGGCACTTACGTAAATAAAATTAATTTAAGTTATGTTCAAGTCTACAAATATCGTATTTAAACCATTACTACTATTGCAAAACAAATTAAAAGTTCCTGGAAACACTAGTGCCGGATCACTCGAGGTGATATATCAATCTACAATTGATTTCATTGAAAAATGAGACATCTGTGTTTCAAGTAGAGGTTTTTGCAATCACAAACCAGTGGAGGCTCTCATCAAGTAAGAGAAACTATCAAAAATTTGATAATTCGATCAGACTCTCAATCAGCACTCGCGCCTATCCTTAACCTGCTTACTACCATGGAGGAAGTCAGAAAGTATATAGAAATCTTGAAGAAAGGGAAGAGTGACAAAAATATATATCTTTATTGGTGCAAAGGTCATTATGATATTACAGGGAATGCATTTGCAGATTACCTTGCAAAGAGTGGTATTGAGTGTAAAAATCGTAAGTGTGTAGGAGTGCTTCAAGCTACGCGAAGCAGAAAATTCATGACTTCTTCAATGATGTTTGGTACAATAAATATTTAAAAAAAGATCAAGGCATAAAATATACAAATGCTGTGCTAAAAGATCCAAAATCGAAGGCTATCAAAATTGGACGTGAAAGCATGAGAATAATGGTTCAAGCTACCACTGGTCACAGGCCTTTTTTGGCCCACCTCAACCAATGGAAGAACACAATTGTAACGTAGAATGTGTGTTTTGATGAGCCATAATCTGCAAATCCCTTCATCAATAGATGTCCTACACTATCATATGTGAGATATCAACCAATGCAAAAAGAAGACGAAAAACCTCGTATTTTATAATTTATTAAATGTATGATGATGAGACAAATTATTGAAAAAAACTTTAATATATACCTCTCTGTGGTCGTGTTCATTCTCTTATTCTTGTGTTGTTTTATTATAGTGTATGTATATGTTAAACAGTAAGAAATTATTTAACTAATTAAAATGTAAGAAAATCCCCCTTGCCAATATCGCAAAAATTATTTAATAAATGGTTCCTGAAATTGAAAATTGAAACAGTGTAGTTTAAAATTTTATGTACAAAATGCATCGTTTTGTGTCATTTCTTCTTAAAAATTGAAAATTGACGTTTAATGAAAATAAAAGAGAAAAAATATTGAAAAGTTATTCAAAAAATGAAAGATATTTTAGTTAAACATAAATTTTTATCTATCATGTTTATGTGCAAAATGATTTCCAGACAAATTTCTACAAACTTTATTCAATCTACGAATCCAATACTATTGGAAATCTATTTTTTATTCCTGGCTAAACGAAAATGCAATTTTCTGCAATTTCTTTTTTACCCATAACTTTTTTGATTTTGAATAAATTTAGAAATAGTTTTTATTTGTAGGTTACTTTATAAGATCCCAGTCACATTTTTATTTATAAATCAACTCCTTATTCGAGAGTCTTTTTTGATAGCTCTCTGGACAGTCTGCTGTGAAATCCCGAGATCACTTGTATGGGCCCTCATGGACCTGAGGGAACGGGTTTGAATGTTTACTTTAACTCCTCCAGGTCCAGTTTGGTCTGTTTCACTGATCCCCTTCTTCTTCTCCAACGTGTCAGGCTTTCTGACGGCGTCGTTGGGGGTCATGGAGCCACCCAACTGCTTGGAGAGCGCAAATGGAAATTCGTCGTTCGCGTTCAAATGTAATTTTTCTCGACTTGTACCTGAGCTAGAAAGCTCAGGTTTGTTCTATTTTGTAAATAATTTGTAATATATCGAAATATGAGTTTATTTCAACCCCAACCTTAATTAATTAGTAAGTGTGCAGATTTCAATGTTTCACACAGCCAGTCCCTAGCATTTTGAGCGTATAAAAATAAATCAAAATAGTACTCCTGAGAATTTGAAGAATTTTTCGAAAGGTTCTTGCTGATTTAGAAAAAACAGATGATGACGTCACAAAAAACTCGATGTCCTTTGTTGTCTCAGTCATCCCTTTTGTGCATAAGTCCTCATTCAAAAAGAGAAGAATTCCAGTTTGTTTTTTGCATAATGTAGAGAATTTTTTGAGATTATATAAAGAAAAAGGTTTTTTTTTAAATCTTTGATTGACGTTCCAACTGTTAACAATTCTTTCTCTATGATGAATTCCTGCCTACTTTAAAAAAAGACTTGTACCCGTGCACCCTTTTTCCGTTCATTCGTTTATTTTTCCGTTCAATCGTTCATTTTGAAAGTGTTTATTTATTCATTTAATATATATCTATTAAAAAAAGTCCAACCTATAAAATACTCTTTGATACATAAGGCCTTTTTGTTTCTCAATACATAAAAACGAGCCTCAAAGGCGTTGCTTACTAAAAGCAAGACAGACAATCCCAGAGGTCATGAAATGTACAGGGCATTAATATACTGATAAAAATGATGCTCTCAATTTTTTCATAAAAAAGTGTCCAATTTATTCAAATTGTTTTTTTGAACAGCCTAAAAATTGTTTCCAGGCATTTTTAAAGCATTCTCGAAAAGTGTTAAATGCAATGGCTGTCATTCATTCAGGGGTTGCCATAATGGGTAAAAAGAAACAAAAAGTGAGCTTGAACCTAACTGAAATTTCGAGTCAGGCTCAATTTTTACAAGATAGTTGGGCCATGTTGCGTCCATAACAATTGGGATGGGTGAGGATTTAATTTTAATTGTAAGGGGCACTCTTGTTTCATTTTGTTTATTTTCTGGATTATTTGTTTTGGATAGACCTCTCATTGGTTTTTAATGGCTTGCTGATTTTTCAAAATACAATAAATTTATCATGTCCGCTCATCTCCCATATACCCACAATGGTCTTAGTTTGTCTATAGTATGAACCTCTCCAGACAAGTGGGTTCTGTTTTGTTGTTTTGTTAGATACATTAATGCAAGACTTTGGGTTGAGGAGTGCTTGCCGTGTGAAGGATAAAATCAGTCCCGAATCACTTGTCTACCAACCGACCTGAATGCACTTTCCCGACCAGTTAAGAACTACATTCCCTTGTATGAAAAAAATAAGTGCATATTAATGTACTACTTACTCGTACAATTGTTGAGTTGTAATATTTATAATTGATTTTGTAACACTTTTCTACAGTTTTTCGTTTTGTGCATAGTTTCACATTAAATTTTGCTTTGGCAATTAATTTTGGTTTTTTTCATATTATTTATTATGTTATTAGAGGTTTTTATCTCAGAATACAATAAATGTCTAAGGCAAATAATACAAGTATGATTAGTTTTTTTGTGAGAGTGTAATTATGGGTTAATATCTTGCATAAGGCGTCAACATGATTCGGATTGACCCTATTTGTGTGCATATCTGATCACAATACTATACAAATGAAATTTCTAAATACAAGAAGCAAGAGTCGTTAGAAGTGTAAAATATCATCCACTCCCGACTTTTTTGATTTTTCAACTGGCTTTGCCTGAGGTCCACACATGAGTGATTATATTTAACTAACTACGTTTATTCATTTGTAATTCAAATTGCTAAACATTTCATTAAAATTGGGAACAAACTACAAATTGTTTTTTTTACAATGAAAAGAGACATAAAGTCTAGACCAGTGATGGGGAACAGGGGGTAAATTACCCCAAATGGGATAATTTCGAAAATTTTAGGGTGATGGAAGCTGATGAATTCTTCAAATAGATTGGTTTAAAGTTTGGGTTAAATTAATTTAACTTCAAGTTCATTTGGGTAACGCTAAAAAAAGGTACCCAACCTCTGCTTTAGGCAGTACTTCTATTCTGTTACATTATCCTGTTCTCACAATGTAAAAGGGAGGACGCAGGAATCTATGGTGGCGCCTAGCTGTATTTAAATAACAAAATTCTCTGTAGTGATGGGAATTCCTGCTCTTTTTAGAGAACCAGCTCTTTCATCTTGGCTCACCAAAAAAAAAAGCCGACTCTTTCGTTTCCCGAACGGTTCTTCAGGTAGTTTTCTTTTAAAACTCTGCTGCATAATTGCCCGAATGACCTTTTTCAAGAAAATAAATCCCCCCAAAAAAAAAAAAAAAAAAAAAAATATTCCACCTATTTTCGTTTCAAACTTCATCCTGACGAGAAAAAAAATTATAACATAAAATGGGGACAAATCCATCATTTCGGGTGAGCCAGCTCCCGTCGTTCACTTCAACGACATATTACTAATTCTTTTAAATACAGCTAAGTTTACAAGCCGTATGCAGACATTAACCGATTATGACTAAATTTGAACAGCTCCTTCTTTTGAAATGATAATTTTTTTAAATGAAAAATGAATCTGTAAGTCTCAAATTTTCAAATATAATCTTCGACTATTACTTGGCAATTAAGTATTTAAATGCAAAAGGTATGCCTAAAATTCTAAATCTATTCTAGTTATTGTCCAAAAAGAGCCTCTTTCATATCGAAATGATATTTTTTTTTAAATAGAAATTGAATTTACGAGTCTCAAAATTTGTACATACATCCATTTTTTTATTTTTCTAATGTATCTCGACTAACATGAGTGTCCTTAGCAAAATCTAAAGTTCAAATTAATTAAATGTTCATGATTTAATACATGTTTAATGTTGTATAAATAGCCATTTAGACCATCTACACTTCGGTCTTAATGAACTTTAACTCCTTGTGTACATTGGTGCCATAAGTACAAATCTGCGAACCCTTATTTTTTGTGGCCATTTCAGTGAATAAATATGAGCGTCTTCCAATTTTTATGAATTCTTATCCATTTCCATTGAAATACCAATAACTTCGGCCAATTTATATTACTTTGTTTATTCATCTTGTGACGTCTGCAAATGATCTCTTCACCCAAATACAAGCCTCACCGTCGAACTTGGACTGAAATAAATGATTCAACTATGACAATTGTGTGGTTATATATATCATTTAGGGTCTTAATTCAATCCCTAAATTATTAAACCATAAGCTATCCCCAAACAAAGTGGGTGCCCAAAATTTACAATAGTATTTTAGTACAATTTTATTTTCTCCATCTTTAATTATACAACCTAATGAAAACGAAAGGAAAATATGCAATGTTTTTAAGTATAAAAATGTCGGAGTAAAAATAAAAAAGGCAACTCTTGTGTGATCAACCTCTGTACTAGTGTCAGTACCGAGAAGGTAGCAAATACCGTTGGCTTCTCCAAACTGACTTCTTAAAACATCAAGAAGTTAATCAGAGATCCATGTAACCAAGAAAAACCAGACTTTTGGCCTATCTCCATGTGATCCTCCTCCAGCCCTGATCTCAATCCCCTGGGACTTTGCAGTTTGGAACACCTTGGAGAAGAACTTCTGGTGGACTTCACATCCAAATATTCACTCAGAGCTACTAACAAAACAGTGTAGTACATACGTCATAGGGACGGGTTTCATTATAAAGAGCTGCCGATCGATTCGCCGGCGTGTTGAGGCTGTTATTGCATGTGAAGTATGAGATATTAAATATAAAATGCAGCTAAATATAGTATTTCAATATATCACAAATGGATTTTTGAGTTGTGTTTTCTTGGTTCTATAAAAATCCCGTTTTTCAAGTTGTGGGTCTCCCATCTGTAATGCATAATCAAATAATGGCATATATGCTTAGATATAATCTTACAATATTTTTCATCATGAATACATTTTTACACGTAGAAGGTTCCCCTCTTTTTAACAATAATTCATTTTGATAAATCAAAATCATATAACATGCAATTGATATTAACTAGAGTCCTAATTCAATAGTACTCACTCCCGCTTTCTCTTCAAACTTTTCAAAATGTTCATCCCTATAAATGTATAACAAATACTAGGGTCAAAACGGGTAACCACCCTTACACAAGGATCCGAATTCTTTTTTAAACTACCCACAGAATACCAGTTTTTGCAGGTAATATTTTTCTATTTTTTTCATTGAAGTTCCCCAATATGAAGGTTCCTTGTGTGTTTTTAAATGATAAGATCGTTATATCGCTAGTAAAAATACGTAAAAAGCTCTAATGGAGATATCTTCGAAGTTCAAGGTAAGAAGTGGTGGGGTTACTTTCAATAAATACATAGATTTATTGACCAATTTTCCAAAAAAAGCAACAAAAAGAAAAAGAAAAAAAAACGTTTTGTTTCTTTTCAAGGGAAGAAATTTCTTTTTTTTTTGTCTGCCTCCAAGATTTTTTTTCTCTCGAAGAAGATACAATAGCGTTGATGGAAGCATCAGTAATGGTAATTCAAGGTTAAAGTAAAAATAAAAACGATAGACTGTTCCTAAAAATAGTTTATAAGAATAGTGATTTGAAGAAAAAAAAACCGTTCTATTGTTATCAATCAATTTTTTCTACGCTTCATAATACCTAAATGTATTGTTTGTTTTAGATATGTACATCAATGGACAAATTATATATATTAAATTAATAATTTTTTTTTGGACAGAAGATGTAATTTTAAGATAGTTCTTAAAATATCATATATACATATGTATCCAATTTCAATCTAAGCCACGAATTATGTTATGTATAGACGGACAAGATTTTAATCACATAAGATATAAACATATTATGTGAACACATTGATATGGATTATACTGGGTATGATTATTATAAGTTTATTTTAGGTGGGGTGGGGGCGGAACTTCTTTAGTATTTGAAGAGTTTTCTATAATAATAGTCTCATGTAAATTATATAGGAATATTAAAATTTCTATAACTAGACCTATATCCAAGGAGAAACACTCTAATTTCGAAAAGAGGCGAGAGTCTTGACTAGAATTAGCTCAGTAGAAACCCCAAAAGTTATCTTTGTAAATCAGTGTGTGTGAGTTTAAGTCCCCGTCACTTCTAGCGAAGGGAATTTTTATAAACACGGTAATTGACTTTTATTTCTTATATCAGATCATGTAGAAAGAAAAATATAGAGCGGCAAGGATTTTTACATGGCTGCCTGGGATTAGATAGGCAGACAGAGAACACATATTATGATCGTAAAGAAGTTTCATACAGCTGGTTTACTGTTATATACTATGTTAAACTCCGGAGGGGAGGGAGTTTCTGCCTATTACGTTTATGGTTGTTTCGTCAAAATACTATTTCTAAAGGATACCAAAGCAGATGTAGACAATTGAATAGTCATTTGCATATCTTGCCATCTCTATATTTTTCTTCTTGTAAGAGTAAGATGGATTAACTATATGAACTGTTTGATGTACAAGAATCACTATCTTATCAAACCCTGAAAGAACTCAAATTTAAAACACTACGAGAAACTCAAAATTCTATCAAAATACTCAAATTACTCCGTGTCATCAATTTCATGGGATATAAATTTTGCTTTGACCTTGAATTTTTCACACTTCATAATTTTTCCTGACATAATTATTGTTTGAAATTGCTTTGTTGTGATGCTAGTGTCGTTCATCTGCAGACAAGTCTTGCGAGACGTTAGTCAGTCCCTATTGTATTACAATGTATTCTTATATATAATTGGTGCAACTCTATCTGAGTAATAAGGGAAGAAATTATTTTTTTTTCATGAAAAAAAATAATTTTAGTTTCTGGAAGTTATGGAGTTTTAGAACAGTGATCAGTTGTAAATTATTTTAGCATATAAGTAGTCCAGTAATTAGACCTATATCCAAAGAGGGGCGCTGCAAATTCTAGGAGTAACCAGTGCTATCGTCTATACGGGATGGGATATAATGCTATTTTTTATTGTATTTTTATATGATCTTATTTTTTTTAAAAAGTCCAAAATTTAAAGTAAATTTTGTTTAATAGTAAAGTATCATATAACGGAGATCAGAGAGAGTTGCATCACTTTTTTTTTTGTTTTTAGTCTCAATTACCCCAAGTTGGTTAGACAAAGATTCGCCAAATTTTAATAATTAGATCTGCTATTGTTTGAATATATTTGTCAAATCGACAAGGGTATGTATCCCAACCCTCTCAGTTTAAGTGGCTTTAGGCGCACAAGCTCAAATTCATAAATATATTAAGTGGTCTAAATTTCAACAGATAATTCTTAGTCGTTCCTGAAATATAGATACCCGTCCCAGCCAAATATTTAATCAAAATCTTCAACATTACTCTAATGTATCATCAATGGACACATTACTGTTTTTTGTATATTTTTTTATGCAAAAGAGCTTACCTCTTGAAATTTGTTGCTCGACTACGTTTAAGTGTGATAATTTCAAAAAAGGAAGTCAAAAGAAGAATAATTAAATTTCTTATGACCTCAATTTTGTTTTAAAAATAAAAAAATCTGCAAAACACTCTCAAGTACTAGATCAGAAATAAATAAAATTTCCACTTAATATGATTATAAAGCTTTGACAAACAGCTTCTACAAATATAGGGGTATCACTGTGCTAAAAATCAGGCTACTGTTTTTTATTGTAGATCTCAGTGTGGGATTTTAATGTTAGGTTACTTTTCTCCGGAAATTTAGTCAATTTTATACAAAGGTTTTTTATCTTAAAAATATTTTATGAGTTAAATAGACTTTCTAAATAAAACTGAACTATATAAATTCATAATATTGATTGGAAGTTGACAAATTTCAAAAAAAAATTATAAATGGGTTATAATGTATCATATTTTTATAAAGATGTACCTAATTTTAAATTAGTTTGTTCAATACTTTTTTAGACTTTGAACCGTTGTACTGTCTACCTTGTTGGTGCTAATATCACAATGGCGTCGTTAGGCCTTTATTGAATTGTTTCAAGCACCTCAAAATGTTTCTAAAAGTTAAGGACGCATAGTTTTTTAACAAATTCAATGTGGAAGCTCTCCTCGTAGCAATTTAAGTTTTTAAATTTAAACAAATTTACAAATAAATATGTTTTGTTGACTAAATAGCTCATAGACTACGCCAATTTCTAATTTTTCATAGAAATGTGAAGTTCTCATAGAGTTATAATATACATTGGGGTTAAAAACTATGACTGACAAATTTTTAGTATATTAAAAAAAGTTTTAAAGGTCGCCCAACGTCCTTCAAATTTTGAAAGTTGACTTTTTTTTCAAAAATTTTGTCTTTTATTTTGATATCTTCCAACCACTAGCAGATATGATTCAATGTATTTTATAACTTTTTTTTATTATAAGTAAATTATTTAAAAAAAATATTTACATTACTTTGTTCTTTGATTTTAAACGGGATATGAATGAAGGATATTTTTTTTACCTATTACTCAGAGCTTCTATTTTTTATTTTGAAAAATGAAACAAAAAATTGATAAAATTAAATATTACTAAAATAAAAGGAATGTTGTTAATATAGAAACAATTTCTAACAGTCTTATCTACTTAATTTACTTTTTTTTAAATCGGGAAATCTCTTTTGATGGTCCTACACTACTTGTAATAAATACTGTTTCTTCTCTTTATGATTAGTAATTAAGAAGTTGAATTACTTTTTGAGAGTAATAGAACTAATCCTTATAATTTTTTCCTCTGGTCTTACCAGTTCTAGGCACTAACTTAGGAATACTGGGAAGTTGACTAGTACCGAATCCAGATGTAATTACGTACTTCATCGACTTTTTTTTTGTCAGGTCTTTGAACAATTTGCCATCGCTTCAAGTTGTTGTATATTTTCCTCTCTCTCATGTATGCATGCCCTTTGTATCGAAGATCTACTGGATTTGAAGTCTTTAACGTTGTTGTTAATACTTTTAACAGCTGATGTAAGTTAAAAGGTTCCATTTTGATTAGATAGTTTTTCTCAATCTATCGATCCAGACAATACAAGGCTTAAAATACTTTTTATTCTCTTATTTTTTTATGTGTAATACATTCTATAATCATTATTAGTGATGGAACTATGAATTAGAATCGGAGAATCGCGTGTTCTTTCTATAATCGGAATTTAAAAAAAATAAAACAATAGTAATTTTCGTGAATAACTCTTAATTTATAAAACATATTAGAATTTTTTTCTAAATTATTTTTTTGAGAGCAGCTGTAGATATAGTTATATAATCTTGTGTACACCTCTGATATATTTTTAACTATTATTTAAAATATTAAAGAATTGGCATGGGGATTTGTTTTTTGAATTGTCCCATCACTAATAATTATCACTATTTTCTAATCCACATTCTTCGTCACTTAAAAGGTGAACAATCAATTTTTTACTTAAGTGCATGTAATGGTTATTTTGTAGTCTTTTGAATTTCGTATCTTGGGCACCCTCTGTTTTCGTAACTTTCTTGAAATAGGCTCTATTTTCTATACCGATCGACGTCCTTTCTCTCTCTACGCCAATATAAAGTTTCTATCTTTTTGATTTTTAATAAAAATGAGTGCATCTTTATGTAAAATATCAAGCAAATCTTCTAGTTTACTCTCAGAGGCATATCTGATAGAAGAGTCTTAAATGTTTTATTTTGTATGCTTTTTAAGCTTCTGCCACTCTCACAATTGAAAGCTTTTCTACTTGTATAATGACATAATGTTTAAGACAAACTGGATTTCCAGCTTTACCCCCCAAAAAAAGAACATCCAAAATCTCTTTTGAAGCACTATCATAAATGATTTTTTTCAATGTTACATGATGATACGAAACAAACAAAGAAGGAAAACCTGCTTTCTTGATGGTAACTTTACACCAGTTATGTAGGTTTCTTGGTATTTAAGTAACAAGAAATCATTGGTTGGACTCCTTGTCGATTCTGACATTACTTTTGTGTGTGTTTTTTTTTTAAATTTAACACTTATGAATATGTTAAGTAGATATATAACAAATAATAATAAAAAATAAATAGCTGCATTTTTAACAGGATAATATGCAAAAAGTACTATTTCCATGAATGTCATGGTTATTTTTCAATAATCCAATACCAGCTTTAAATAAAACATCAATGTCCCTTTCTTAATATTGTGTAGTTTTACCTTAAATATTTGTCTGTTTGATTTTTTTTAAAGATAGATATAATGCGCGCTCTAGGGTATAGGTTAAAAAATCATTCTTCACTTTTGTTCTGTTGAAAATAAAAGAAACTTATTTAAGAACAAAGTAATATTAATATTTTGAAAGATAATTTACTCATGCAAAAAAAGTTATAAAAATACATTTAACCATATCTGCTTGTGGTTGCAAGATATCAAAAGTAGAAGACAAAAATTTTGATCTCTCCACCTCTTTACACCTTTTCATAATTGTTAAAAATATCTCGGTCTTCCTTTTATGCCCCAAATATATTTTTTTATCCTATAAAAGCTCAATATTTCCAAAGAAAAACAACAAATTGACTAGTCTAGACTATATAGTTATTAAATTTCAATAGAAGATTAAGATATAATAAGATTTATGTTAAAGATCGGATAATTTTACTCCAATAGCCCCGCTCTACCTTAAAAATATGCTTGATGACTGTGTAATTAGTTAAAATGGTAAAGCATATTAACCAATTAAACAATATGTGGGGAATTGCTACACTTGTTGCAACTGAGGGTTAATATATCTCAAATTGTTAGATAAATAATCAATTATTCAAGTGATATCAATTACAGGAAAAATATCAAATTATAAATCTTTGCATTACTATAAAAATATTGATCTTCAAAAAACCCATTCCGGGGCTTAAAAAGAGTTATTATCTAATATCTAGAAGAAGAGTAGACAAAAGCTATATTTTTTTTTGCACAATAGTTTGCATTTTGCCATACAATTCTATGGGTGTAGCTGTTTTGATGTTTTCATGAAAAGGGAGGAGAATCACATAAGATTCGAATTATACTACATGAGTATTTTCAAGTTTCTAAAAAAATACTCAAGGAATTTTTATAGAAAAATAAAAGTTTCCAAGCAATGTTGAGTACTCCTGTTATTTTTAAATAAATCAAAAATATTATTTTTAAAACGAACTGGTATTATGAGTACAAATTGCAAAAAAGTTAACATATTTCTACCTGTGGGAAAACATAAATTCTAAACTTTGTAATGAAACAAGAAAGTCTAGGAAGATTTACATGTTATAATGGGCTTGAAAAAGAAGAATAAGAATCCCAAGTTTTGACGAGTTCCAAGTTATACTGTGCGTTTCATGCTTCCAATCTGAGGTTTTTTTTTGTCTTTTTTATTTACTTCATTAAACTCGAGTACCAATTTACGAGTATTGCTCGTAGGAATTCACTATTTTATATTATTTAAGCAAGTTGTGTATGTTCGTTTACTCTTAATAACTACGAGCAATTCTGGTACTATCGTTAGTACATGATAATATGTTGTTTGTTTTTTTTAAATTCGTAAGTGTATGCACTAGTTAAGAAGGGAAGTGACCAGTTGATCATAACTCTCTATAAGCTTATCATTATAGTAAACCATTGATTAAGATATTACTGAATTGATATTGCATAGTATATGTACATATCTTCATGCCTATCTAATGAAAGGTATTCCAGCACATAAAATTATTTGCATAGCTCATGTTTAATTGTGACAATTTCTACTTATTAACTTTTTATAGAGTGGTGAATAAGCATATGCTTGTTTCCTGAAGGGTTTGTTAAAAATCTTTAAAAACAGTGGTTTTTTTCTTCAAAATATAGGTTGATTTTGAAATTTAATTTGATTAATAATATTTTATACTAGGATAACCAAACGTCTCCGTTTTTGGAGGTGTTTCCCGACTATAACGTATGGGTTCAAAAGTTTTTTTTTTTTTTTTTGAAAATTGCCTTTTCTAAAGTTATTACTGTTATTTTCTATTATTCGTTTATGAAGTGGAGTCCCTTTAACGCTTTTCAAGTCCTTGCTTAGATTGAAGGTTGTTTTTTCCTGTCAATGAGCTATGTAAAATTAAAGCACGAAATTGTTTTTGATCTATTATTTTGGAAATAAAAGAATTAGCATCACAAATAGTTCTATAAATCACAAACTAAAGAACAGATTGTCAGCTGAATTTCGAAGGTTGATACTTACTGAAAATGAGGTGAATGAAAAAAAAAAAAAAGTAGTACCGTCTATATGTGAAACCCAATAATTTTCAGACCGGAAATGTCCCGACATTCAGTGGCATAGCCAACCTTATTGATCAGTCTTTTAGACTAATTATGACGTAATGAGTTACAGAATTCTTCCCATTAATGCATATGGATCCTATTTAGTTTTGTTCTAAGTGTCTTGGTTCTGATGTGACCAAAGAGGCTACTCCTTGGGATATTGACGTTACGTTAGGGAGATTTTTATCAAAATGTTGAAATCTTGTGATTTTATATATGCAACAATAATTGATTCCTTTCATTTGATTAAATTAATTAACTTTGTTTATCTAAAGCGTTAAGAGTTTACTACTTGTTTCTAGTCGTTTTCAACTCGTTCAAAACTCTTTACACCTTCCCACAAGACATTGCACCTGCCCAAAACACCAAAAAAGTGTGCGATGTTTTGGCCATAAAATGCTCTTACTTTTGTAGAGTGTTTTTATGGCCTGCAAAATCCCGGACCTGAACCCATGCGCTTCAATCTCTAGGAAGAGTCGAGTATGATACCTGTGCCAGGTATTATTCGTCTGTTGAGGCCTTAAAGAAGTCCATTACCATTATAATAGAAAAGCTAGAACTGCATGAGGTCGCCGGGCCTACAAAAGCTTCTACACCGTGTGGCCGAGGTTATCATGAGAAGCAGATATCTTTTTAAAAAATTGAATATAATTCAATAGCCTTCAAATAATTTAAAAAAATAGGGGTTTAACCCATCTAGTAACACACGTTATAAGCCTTTAAACATTTTCCCAATGTATCAGGACCACCCTGTACAGCGGTTTTTTTTCTTTTTAATGTCTTACCCTTTTTTTTTTTTTTTTTTTTTTGTTAAAATAGATTTCAAAAACAGTAATCAATTTTGCTTGAATTGAAACGTTGAGAGAGTTTTCGGTTACATATGACAAAGATCCCTTTTCTTATTAAGAACCAAATGGTCGTTTATGTAGATAGAGATTTTCATAAAGATAAATAGGGTGGAGTGTGACCTTCAAAAATTACATTCTTTCATAATGTCAATGATCATCTGTATTGATTGTGTTTTTTTTTAAAGTAAAAAGTGTTTAGATTTAAACAATTTCTTTTTTTTCTCAAAATGTGAGGTGAGATCATTTGAAGATGTTGTAGGAAAATATTGCTCTTTTTGCTTGTGGGTATAAAATTAGCTATTTTTTCTTTTAAAAATTGAGTTGTTATCAAAATTAGTGTTAAATACATAATTAGACGTAGAAGAATATGGACCCTAGTGTTATATGACGTTATTAAGTCTATTTAAAAATAACTTAATGTTTCATTCGGCTGATAAACGGAGTGGGGGAGATACGCGTAGAGTACAGGGCTCCCAGTGAACTTTACAACAAAACCCCAAATGTAGCCATTTAAAACCAAAGATTAAAAAAACAAAAAAACAAGGCAGCAAGAATTTAATATTATTATTTATTTTTTTATGTTTATTCAAGAAATTTCTGTTGATATTTGCAAATGGTAAGATGCAGATAAATTGATTATCAAAATAGTTTTATGTATTTTTCGATCCAAATAAAGAGACATGTACAGCTAATGAAATAATAGATGGTGCTGAAATGCTGGGTTTTTTTGAATAATTTAGTATCTAGTAACGTTCGCTTTGCAATTGTCCTATTTTTATCAAAATTAAATATCTTTAATATTTGATTACATAGGTCTATTAAGAACCTTAAAAATCATGTTTAAATTGTCCATTAGTAATTTTATCAAACGGATTATTAATATTTCGTGTTTGTTTTGATTAATTATTCGTATCAATTTCTGACAGTTGAGCTTACAACAGTATTTGATCTTTAACAAAGAAACTCCACATTTTTTTGTACCCTGATGATATTATCATCTACAAAACATGTAGCTTAAAATACGCTGACTAAAATTCAATATTAAGCTTGTTTACCTTTTGCAACACTTACTCCAGAAATTGTAAAAATGGGTTTGGTTCTACAATCCCTTAACGTTTTGAAAATTCCACTTGCAATGTTATGGATTAAAACATACTTCAAACGATTGCAAACGTGTATCTAAATAGTTTTGAATCAAATAAATAAATGAAATAATATTATAATGGTTTGTAATTAGCTTATTATATAAGAAAAACCTAAGATTATATACATTTTCTTAGCTAAAACCCAAGATCTGAAGAGGGGGGGGGGGTAAACACTATTAACCCTGGAAAGGTGTTGTAGAAGGAGTATACCCCAACCCATCATGACACAAAAGTTTGTTGACTACCTTTTAATAAATTTGTCAAAAACGGAGATGATGTAGTCGAAGTTTTTAATATTTAACAACAGATGCCTTTTCTTTTTTGTCAAAATTCGAAATACAACTGCTTATTAAATTTAAATAAGCGTCAAATTTATATTAAAAGAAAAAAAAAGTAATTTGGATTTCTTATGAAAATAAGCTAAATAAAGATTAAAATCAAAATATTGTCAAATAAGAAGGACTTTATTAGGACTCAAATTATACACCCGCATTCCTCCGAATGGATTGGTGGTCTACTGCGGAACCATCATTACTGAAGAAGGAAATGAAAAGAAAGTAAACATCGACTTTGAACCCTTCAAACCCATTAACACCTCCCTCTATCTCTGCGACAACAAATTTAAAACGGAAGCCTGAACGCCTCTTCTTGCTGATGATAACCACTTTGGCTTTATGGTTATGGATGGAAATGTTGTATTCTTTGGTACTTTTCACGGTAATACGAGGGATGTTCTTCATAAGTTTACCGTCGATTTGCACAAGAAGCACGGCCGTGGAGGTCAGTCTGCTCTTCGTTTTGCTCGTTTACATATGGAAAAACGCCATAATTACGTCCTAGAAGTTGCTGAAACTGCTGTAACTCTTTTTATATCCAATGATAGAGCTAATATATCTGGACTAACTCTTGCTGGATCTACTTACTTTAAAACGGAGTTGAGTCAGTTTGATATGTTTGATCCCGTCTTCCAGCTAAAGTAATACAGTTGGTAGATATCTCCTATGGAGATGAAAACGTATTCAATCAGGCTATTGAACTTGCTACTGAGTCCTTGGCTAACGTTAAATTTATTCAATTTTGTAAGGAATTGAGGTAACGCTAGTAAATTCTAAGTCTATTAACAACATTTTAAAATAATTAAGTGGCAAAATATTCTATTAAATAATATTGACAATATCCTTCCTCATGCAAGTACATTGCATATAATATAATGATAAATTTACTTTTCAAAGTCAACTTTTAATTAACTCGTGGTATATATACTATACTTACATAATTAAATTCCTTTAATTTAAATTTAATGTTATAGGAAGATATATATAGACCCAATATATAATTATGTCCATTGTCCATATTTGACCTTCGTGTCATTAAAAAATGTATTTATTGATTGGTACATATTGAATGATTGTAATGTAATATGTACAATTTGACATATTTTCAGAAAAGAAGGATTTGATTATTATGACGCTCAAGGATCAATTACAAGTACTAAATTTGTTTAAAAATGATGGTGTTTATAGACTTGGTAAAAGGATTTATCCTGTACCTCCATAAAAAAATAAATATAAGTAACTGCATATGCAATAAATGTATATTACGTCTTATTATTCAAAAAATAATTACTGATAATAAGATGTAACTATGAATGAAAGGAAATATATAGTACAGAGGGATGGACAAAATAGGTGCGCGCGCATGTTTTTTTCTTCCACTGGATAGAAAAAATATACTTAATTACTTCTATTTATGTTATAAACTTGTCGCTTTAAAAGTCTAGTAATTAGTTAATATTTTACATTTTTGTATAGAAAAATATCCATCAATATCCTCTGTTGGATTTATTATATACTTTTATATTATATAAAAAAAAACTCAATATGTTCCAAAAATAATCTACAAATGAAACATGTTGAATTATAAAAATAGCATATTTATATTAATACAGCAAAGTGTATCTGTCTGAATATATTAAAAACAGAACCAAAGTGTACTGTATACAGTGCTTCTTGATGTATATTAAATACCAATACAGTAAAAAGAAAAATTATTTACGGGGAGCACTGGATAAAATCTCGCAACTCATATTGAAAAAAAAAAAAAAAAAAAAGGAAGTACTTTTTATAAAATTTCAGAAAATGAATGTCACTTTAGAGGAGGTTTAGCAAAGAGCTTAAGTACTCCCTGGCTCAAAATATCATACATTTTTCTCTCAATCCTACAAAGTATTGAAATAATTTATGTGGTTGTGTGTGTGATGTACGTCTTGCTTAGAATAACAACGATAAAAACGCATTTATTTCGAAAACGGAGAAAGATACAGACTTTAGAAAAAATCAAATGTATTCAAATTTAGAGTTACGTACTATGTTTAATTCTGATCAGATAAGATTCTTGTGCTTAAGAAGCGAGTTTTTTTTTTTGTTTTTTTTGGTAATCAGTTGATTTTTTTTTCATAAACTAAGATCAATTCCCCATGTCCCAAACTTTTTTAAGGTATGGGTAGTCGATTCTAAAATTCACCAAAAAAATTAAAAATCTAAAGAAAAAATTATTGTACAAACGTAAAAAGGGAGAACGTATGTTAAATACGAATTAAAAAAACAAAATTAGTTAAATGAACGAAGAAAAGGATTAGCGAGTGAATCTGAGTATGTATCTTCAATATTCATTATGGTTGAAGAAGGAAGATGGCAGGTTAGTAATGGCAATGACAGTAAATAAATAACAAGGTCAAATATTTGAAAAAATTCTTTTATATTTACCAAAATCAGTATTTTCACATGGTCAATTATATGTTGCATTTTCAAGAGTGTCAAAAGTAGGTGCAGGTTTCATTATATTAACATCAAATGGACAGAAAACAACCAGAAATATTATATACAAGGATGTTGTACATTAGAAATTTACCATTACATAATTATTGTTTATTGTAGATCGTTTTAGTTTACAATTTTAACATAAACAAACTAAATAATCTAAATGAAATCTTTTTAATTTTTTATTGTCTATCTTAAATATATTTTGTTCGCGCAAACCTATTATTATTATGTTTTTATTCTTAAGAAGATCACGTTTAAGTATTGAGGGAGTAGCTACATGTGCTCATGAGAAACAAAAAGTAATACAAAGGATTTCTTGAAGAGCTGTCTTCTATAATTTTAGAACACAATTTGTATGTTCGTCGGCCCTTATAACTCCAAGCAACTCCGGGTACTACCGTTAGTTAAGTAATACATATTTAATAGGACATGAACAGACTAAAAAAAATACATATATTCCACAAGGAGACAGCCTCCATCTATTGTTTAAGACAGGGTTCTAGAGTCATTGTTGTCGTATATTTTTGATAGATGTCAGATTTGTAGAATTTTAAAAGGTTGGAGTTGCATAATTCTAAATAGTTAAAGGGGCCTAAGTTAAAAAAGAGGAACAAATTCCGTCTACTATTTTAGTATTTTATGGCGTCACATACACTCCCAAAAAGGACATTATTATTATTAAAAGAAGAGCCAAGAAATATACAATAATAGATCAAACAAAAAGATGGGGGAACCCGGAATGCGCAATTATTTCAAATAGTTGGTATTTGAGTCGAATAATTTCAGAGAGTCGTAGTCGAAATTTGAGTTGGAGTCGAACAATTGACAAAAATTGAGTCGGAGTTGGGGTGAGAAAAACTTCGACTCCACACCCCTAGTTTAAAACAATTATTTAAAACATGGCCTATAGTGAGAAAGCTTTTCTTATAGCCCTCTATATGACCCATATATTATATAAAATATTAGTATTATTCAGGGAGTTGCATTATTTTGCCGCAAGATGGCGCCAATATATATCTCTTTGTTTACAAACTAATATAAGTAAATAACTCGTATTCTCTATTTATCATTGATTAACTCCGTCAACAAAGTTGAACAGAGGTTATGTTTTTGCCTCTATTTGTTATTTTGTTTTCTTGTTAGTCACCAGGATTACGTCAAAAGTTACAAATAATTTTGATCAAATTTAGTACAAAGATTAAATATTGTCTAAGTAGGAGGCCATTAAATTTTGTAAGGGTCAAGGTAGCAAAAACGTAAAAATACAATATCTTTGGAATTTGGTTGTAAGGGGAGGTTTTGCGCTTTACCGAGCTCCCATTGTAGTTTTAAATACAATTCTAAGCTAGAGTTTAATTTTATTATATAACTGAAAGAACTTGATGTGCTGCTCTCAATAAGTATTTTATGTCTTGTATTATAATGTATACATTTTTTAATAAGCATTGATCTTTTTGAATTATCCATAGCAAATTATTTATTATAATCTATACCCTTGATGACACTCTTGTTCGAGAAAACCCTCAATTTTTTCGTTTTCCTTAGTGATGTGCCGCGAGCTGAATTATACTACATGAGTATTTTTGAGTTTCTAAAAACTCAACATTAAAAAAAATCATATTTTTTAAAGAATTAGTAAAACTTGTCATTTAAAATTTTTTTTAGTTCTCTAGAAGACTCTGTATTTGTTATGGAATATATTATATATGTACATATAAAATCATCTTGTAATAAAAATAATACTAGTATATCAGAAAGACGATAACACATTTAATATAAGGTACTGATGACCACACAATTGTTTTTTTCCTAATTTATGGTCGACAAATTAATCTAAAAATTTGTTTAACTTATTTGAATCGTAGACATAAGCGTAATTCATCAGTTTATATAGTACATAAATAAAATAATTTACAACAAAGATAGGTGAAAATGCTTACTTCAGAGGAGAAGTTAAGACCACGACAACCTATTAACTAAGGAATAAATAACCACAATTCAGGATATCAAAAATAAGGGATATAAGAGATGGAAGTGATTTGGGGGATATCAGTGTAGGGTCATACTGTTCAATTAACCACAATCCGGATGCTACTTCAATTATTAACATCCAGGATTGGAACAAGGTTTCTCTACTTTTTATCACAGTAGTCATTTCTCAAAGTCAACTTATTAGTTTTGAATCTTCATCTCTCCGACTTCTCAAAATACCATACCACACACAAAGTTGTGAACGTGCAGTAAAAGAAGTAACCAATACTTCAGCTCAAATTTGTAGACAAGAGCTAAATCAGAGCTAAATTAAAATTTAGTTTTATTTTATCTATTAATGAATCAAAAAATAATTAGTAGCAATTATTGATTCATAGTTTTTTTTGAAAGATGATCTAAAAAAACAGGAGTTAAATATTCATAATAAATGAAAAACATCAAACTTATAGAATATAAAAATATAAATATACTTCAAAACAACAAATCAAGCTTAGAAATTAATGAATAATAAATAAGGTCGTATTTTTAAGAGTTTGATTGACAGTTTTTGTAGTCCAAAATTATAAATTGGTAAAATAAGGTGTCTTCTTTGGCGTACCTAAATAAAAAACGAAAGTATATTTAATAATAATTTACGAGACATTTGGTATCAAAAATGAGATTTGAGTAGTAAGAATGAAGATAAACTTCTAAATAAATGCTCGTTATGCTCGTGTATGTGGTACCAAAAGAGAATATTAATTTATTGGCAGCATACTTAGAACTAAAATACTCACCCTTTGAGATAAGTTAAAGAAATATTGTTAAAATATTGCTGCAAAATATATGTTAATTCTATAATACTAAATAAAATGAAAATCTTGTAATTGGATTTAAATCGATAATTATAAAGAAAAAACATCAAAATTTCCTTTTTTTTCGACATTTTACCGATTTTCAAATCAAAACACATGCATGACGGGCCATTTTTTTTTGAACGTTTGATGGTTATTTTCTTGTTTAAAGGAATAAAATGCAAAATAAAAAAATATCTGGCAATACCAAATTCCCAACTTTTGGGATTACGGTACACCCTAATATATATACAGAGTAGGGATTTTAAATCCAAAACAGGTTTAGATCAGACAAAACTGCATAAGAAAATAGGTAAAATCTTTGAGAATACGAAGGCTGTGTGCAGTGTGTCTGTGCCAGGTGCACGGCCAAGGACACGAATAACTCCATACATAATAATCTTAGAGTTAATGTTAATGTGTTGGTATGAGTGATTGAATTCACTATGGGCCCCTAAATGTAAGAACAATGATTTGTGATTTGCTGAATTAATTTTGGAAATAAATTGTAATAATATTATCCTTGAATTTTCTGAATTAATTTTGGAAAACAAATTGTAATAATATTTTCTTTGAATTTCCTGAATTTAAGATCTCCACTCCGTATATCCTTATATTGAATGAACATTGGGATGATCCAGTTGCTCCAGCATTATCAAACTCAGCATAACCTAATTTTAGTACTGCAACTAGGTAAGTGGAGCACAAATACAAAAATTTTGCAAATTTGGTTAACCTTTACCTCTAGCACAATTGTAGATTCTAAATGTGTATGAAGCAAAACTTTTTTAGTATGGGTTTTATGAAAAAACATGTTGTACATTAATATATGTCTATAATCTAATAATGATTATAACGTATTATAGTTTTTTTGTGACTTCACTTTCCTTGATTGTATCAAGCAATAAGTGATCGCACCTAGGCCGTTTATTAAATAAAGAAAACATTATTAAACTTTAGTTAAGAAAAGAAGAAGAAAAATAATAATAGTTTTTCCTTTTTATTTATTGACTGGTATGAGATCATTCAAAGTTGCTGCTTAAGGAAGTGGAGCTGTAAACCACAAAGACAGGTAACCAAAAATAAAGAAGCGTACAAGGGAATTTAGTTTCTCCTGCTGTCCATTCACTAATACCCTTTAAATTAATTCTTGAGCTACATTTTTGCTGAGCAGATCGATCTTAATAGCAGCATAAAGAAGCATAAACATTCACCTTGCTTTGAGTATGACACCAGGTTAGATGAACAAAACCTTTATCCTTTCACTCACTTGTGTAGAGAATTACCAGCATTGCCCATTTTTTACAATCCCCCTCTAACAAAAGTCTTAGTGGACAACGTTTTGCAAAGCTAAAGGATATTTTCTTATTCTCTTCTAGTCTATTGTCCAGAGATGAATAATTGAGGTCCTTGATATCAGAATAAAATAATGACTTAGGCTAAAGAATAGTTTAACCCAACATTCAAATATTGAACAATGTTACTAATGAACAAAGCGTGCCCTTTGCATGCAAATTTGTAAATCAGTAATTCCTACTTGAAATAAATAAATGAATAATTACGCACTATACCGTAAATATACTAGTAACTGTAAACTGTATCTGTTTATGTGTTCAACTAACATTATTGCAATACTATAGAAAGCGACATCTGATTATGACAATGATTTATAATTGGAACACTATAAATGTGGTCATTTTTCCTGTTAGAATATAAACACAAATTTTTTTATAAAACATTATAGTCTTTTTTGTTCATATAAATATTTTATTGTAGGACATGTTTTTAAAATAAGGCCCAGTTTTTTTTTTTTTTTGCTTCATACGTGTTTAGAAATTGTAATTGTGCCAGAGGTAAACATTAACCAAATTTGCTCAAAAAAATTATTAGGTTCTAATAACCTATTAGCTGTACCAAAATTATGTTCCGGTGATTCCGACATGGATTTCTAATTTTGGGGGAACTGCATCACCTTAATAAACATTCAAAATTTAGTCAATTATAAAATCTTAAAAAAGTCGTGAATAGGCTTGTACAAATTATTTTTTAGTATGGGGGCATTGTAGGTAAAGCTTTGAGATTTTTTAAGATGCTTTTCATTATTTGAGGTCACAGTTTTTTAATGAACGAAAATTTATTTGTATGTATATTTAACGGTGCTTGGTAATTTTGCCTGCAACTATTTTTCCCTCCGAAAATTTTGCATATACCATTTTGTCTTAGAACAGTTACCCTTTCAACCATTTTTCTTTATCAATATTTTGTCTTGACATCGTTATTGTTTATTTTTGGTTGAAACGGACGCTTCGACCCTTCACTTGTGCTTCCCTTGGGAGTAAATTATCTTGCAATCTTGTGTGCTTATATCTTATGCATATTTTGTGATTCTATTTGGCAATTAACCATCTTTCTATTACTGTGAGGATTTTGGATCCTACGAATGGAATAAAAGCATAGTTTCATGACCCTACCGATATAAAGTATCATTTTTAGTGGTTGATAAAAAGTAAATATATGAGCCCGATAGATTTGTAGAGTTGTGGAGCTTTGAGGATTGAATAGGATAAGGAGATCTTCATAGTTTGAGGTTTAAAGTTGGAATATAATTTACTAATATAATACTAAATATAATTATTATTTCACAGTCAATATCAAACTCATAAATATTCAGAGATTCCAGCCCTAGTATTGGACATTGGAGATCTGTGACTATAAAGTTCTAAGGAACTTGAGAAAATCTTCCTAACACATCAATAGAATCTTCTCCACAGGATGCTAGAACCGGAGATATCTCTGATGGGTAATAATTTATAAATTTGAGTCGGACAATAAATATAATCTGGCACCTAAATCTTTCCAGCTGTTTCACTAAGTTCCTTCAAATAGAGAGAAGGGCGACTTACTAAACTAAATATCAAAACTGGGGATCTGTAGTTATATAATAATAATTATATTTATTACTATATTGCACAAGATATCTTATTTGTCTATAGTTCTTGATATTTTTAGATGGACTGCAGATACATCACGGAAAACCTTTTTAATTATTAATTTATTAAGTTGAATGTTTTGTTAAGTTAAAGTACTCGAATCCAGTATACATATATATAATTCTTTCAAATAATTTTTTTCATGAAATCATTGTAATGTATCATTAGTGAATTGAATATATTTCCCTTCTGTATTTGTTATTTTAGTAGATCAAATACAATTACTCGACTATATAAAGCTATTAAAACGTTAACAAACATACAATTTTTTAAAAATACTAGGCTTTTTTTAGGCATAGAAGTCTATGTTTGTGGGTTCTACTAAGTTATATTTATGAACATCTTTAAAATATCAATAAAAGTTTTCTTAGGGTAGGGGCACGGTCATTCATATCACCTTCTTCATGCAAAAATTGCGGGGTACAATGGCCGAAATAGAATTATTAATTGAGTGCATAAAAAATATACTCTCTGCTAAGTTTTTTTTAAACAGTTACATTCAATTTTTGAAATATAAATTACATCTTAAATAACTTAACTTAGGATTGTTATAGTCATTAATACTTGAAAAAACAATTACTACGCTTTCGTACAGTACGCGAGGATCCGTCTTCAAACAGGATAATTACTTACCAGAGTCACTATAATAAATAATTATCAAACAAGATCTTCTATTACACGAAAAATCCTAGAGATCTTTTACATACTTCCTAGTCAACCTTCCAATTAATTCATACAGAATTGTAAAAGTCCTTGCTCCGGTTATTATCTAACTAACAGAAGGATTTTTTCGACACATGGTATGTGTCTGAAGATTTGATGTGAATAGCAAATTATATCTAACCAAAATAAGTTCATAGATGTATTAAATGATTCCTTAGACAAATGATCATGAAATACAATTTCAAGGACCCTTAATGGTTATGTTAAGGAAACTCTCATGAAATTGACAACTGCTTTTTTTAAATCTTTCTCCTATATATTGAGAGTTGAATATAAATAAACTGGAACCAATAGATTCTTCGGAATCATACCCCAAGTAATATATTAAATGAAATTGTCAATATTGATTGATATACCTTAAATGATTGAACACGGTTTCTTTTAGTAGAGAAGTAAAGATTAAATATATCACAATTTATTGTACTATCCAATTGAAAGGGGTTTCTGAATCCCTATCTATATATCTTGTACACCATCACAATTACTCATTTTATGCGATTTGGAGGACAGTACAGTGTTTGGGATTGTTTGAGTATCTGAAATAGTTCATAGAAGCAACAATTTGTCTTTCTTCAAAATAAAAATTGATTATTTTATTCATCTATATCCCTTGAGGAAAGGAACTTTGAGGAAACTTTTAAAATTAAGTATTATAACTTTAAAATTCAAAATGGCCTCATAATAGGTCATATAGGTCATACAACTTTTCAACCCTATTTTTTTCATGAATACATCACAGAAAATCAAATTAGCAGATAATTAATCCTACAAAATTAACCATTCTAGTATAGACGTTAAGATAATTATACAAAATCTTGACTCTTCTAATTTCATAATTTATATTTACAAAAACTTATCCTAATATAAAGGTAGATGGGCAAGACATGTGTGCGCGTCTAAAACTGAACACTCTGAAATTTTTTAAGATAGTTAAATAATTCTGTAATTTTTATAGTGGTCAACGAATTGATTTATTTAACATGAAGGATGAGAGCCTTAGACACATGTCTATTCAATATGGCCGCCCATGTTCTCCACTACCAACTCCAGCCTGGGTCGGAGCTTGCTACATGACTTGGATGAAGCTCCGGTCGAGGTTGGCGCAGACATTCTTGAGGGCAGACTTCAGCTGGTCCTTGGACTTGTACTGAACTCCCAACAGCATCCCCTTTAAACGCCCAAACACTGCGAAGTCAAACTGAACAAACCGACGACATTGGGTGGCTTTTTCTTAAGCTTGATGAGAAGAATCTTCGACATTGCGAGGCGTTTTTCCTTGTCTACAGGCTTGAGGGATTGACGAGGGGTTTTCTTGTAGACCTTAAGGCCAAGATCTTTCTTAACTAGCCGGTCCATGGTCCTTCTGCTGACGTTGAACTCCCTGGAGAGGCTGCAGACGGTGACCTTGCCTCTCTTATCCTTGACATACTTTTTCACCGAAGTAACCATTTCGACCGACCTTCGAGGCCTTGACTTAGATCTTGTGGTCACCTGAGGATTCCCTTTGGCTACCACGCTGTAAACAGTGGCGCGGTTGCAGTTCAGAACCTTGGCAATTTCAGTGGGAGTTTTTCCCCTCGCGGAAAGTTCCAAAATTGCAACTCGACGTCTCTCCATATTATCGGCTGTTGTTTCACTGTTGCTATTTAGATTTTGCTGTGGTTTTGTTTATAATTAGTCAATACCTTTGTCTCGAAGTATAAACCGGTTTCAACTCAATAAAATCACGAATATGTCCATGGCGTAAAATTTGAAGGAGTGTTCAGTTTTGAGACGTGCACACCTGATTTTATTATACATATATACGAAGATATAGACAGAATACTAATTTTCTGCAATAAAAATATATTTAAATCTCCAAATTAAATAAATCCAAAAAGAATGTAAATTTCTTGCGACGCTCTCCAAAATTTCTAATTTGTTTGGGCAACTCTACAAATCCATCAGGCTCTTGTATTTACTATTTATCAACCACTAGAAAGGGTGCTTTATATCCGAAAGGTCATGAAACTATGTCTTTCTTCCATTTGTTAAGATCAAAAATCTTCACAGTAATAGGAAGAAAGTTAATTGTCCCATAGAATCACAAAATATGCATAAGATATAAACACACAAGATTGCAAGATAATTTACTCCCGAGGCACATCGAGGGAAACACAAGTGAACGGTCGAAGCAGGAACAGAAAAATCTATAATTGTGATAACTGATAAGTTAATGAAGTATGTTGATATATAATATAAATAGGTATATCATATTCACAAATATATGTAGACTTTCATGGACGAAGTACCAATCTTGATCTACAACTCTTGTACAATCCTTTATGTAAGTAGAGATTTCAATATCTCTTGATGGTATTTTGATGAAGAAATGGACTGCACATGAATGCTAAGGATTTTTTGTTCAGAACGCAGTAGTAGCATTCTGTGATTTCTTCCCAATGCTTTGAAACCTGCGTATTATTTATATGTAATTAAGTTTTGAGGAATTTTTATTTTCTAGCTCGTTTACATTTTTGTTTCTAATTTCTCAAACCTGGAATTCAACGGTAAAAAAATTAAAACAAATGTATAACTAAGAATAAATAATATTCCCCCTATGATTATCCAAAGCAAAACAGTACAAGCCGAAAACGTGGCAAGGCAAAGCAGTACAAGCCGAAAACACATCAAGGGGAAAGCGTCACAAGGCGAATATGTACAAGGCAAAAACGTAAAAGGCAAAAAGGTTCAAGGCCAATCCTCCAACATGATAATAATATATATTCTAGAGACAAATTGGCCTTAAGGCAAAATTATATTGCACCATGTTTAATATTGCATATTTTTGGTCACACGTAATAAAACAGTTGAAAACGTCGATTTCTATCAAATTAATTAAATAAAATGTTAACATAATTTAAAGAACAAACTTATTTAATAAGTTTAACTTACTTATCGACTTTCAATTCTTATTTCCTGTTATGCTGACACGTCATATATATAAATTTCCTAGACACAAGACTGAAAACAGCCATTTTCCCTCTTTTTCCGTAATCAGGATATTGTCACTCAAATGAGCCAAACCTTTTCTATCCATATATATATATATATATAAAATAGGATTGGCCTCAATCTTTTTTTCATTATCCATGTATGGCTATTTCTATGAAAATTTAAACCGATTATGTTTTTATTATAAATTTAATATAAAATTTGGTTTGTCAAACTATATGTTATTGGGAAAACAATTCACGTGTAATATTCATTCTCATTAATGGATATTATTATAATTTATTTATCAAACAAAACCAATGGTTTAACTAAACCATATATGTATTATTATGAATTTAAAGTAAATAAAAAAGTTTTATTAACTTCAAATAGCATACAACCAAATAGTAAATAAAAAAAATTGTTTAGATGGTAAATTTATCTTGAATTTTTTGTCAAAAAATCGAAATTCGGTAAGTAATTTAAAAAAACTTTTTTACATTAATTTTGCAAAAAAGTATCATACATAATTTATTGGCATTGTAAATAGAAACACAAGCCTACCAATATGTTTTTAGTACTTGCAAAAACAAAATAAAAAATATGCAGAATTATGTTCACGAAAAAATAATACGCAATAACTAGATAATTCATAAATGTACCAGAAGTTGAAAATTCTTTATTATTATAATGTTAGAAACTATAATAAATGTCCAAAATACATCGTTTTGTGGCATTTCTTCTTAAAAAGTAAAAATTGACATTTGATAAAAAAAGACGAGTCAAAAAATGAAAAAATATTTAAAAAATATAAATTTGTATTCGTTAAATATGTATGCATACGAATTTCCAGACAAATTTTTACAAACTTTCTTTTATTTACAATTCCAATATTTCATTGAAAGTTCTTTTTTTTTTGCACCTGAAGAAAATGAAATTGCAATTTTCAGCGATGACTTTTTTTACGCATAACTTTTTTGATTTTGAATAAATTTAGGAAACGTTTTTTTTAATATAGTTGTTTTTTAAGACGGCAATCACTTTTTGATTTATAACTTAACACCCTATCTTGTCTCCTTGAGTGTCAAAGAACAATTTTAGTTTTTCGGGTATAGAATAAGCCCTGCATTTATGCCCCCCTCCCCAACCCCGTTTATAAGAGGCTCCCATGCAAAGTTTTAGTCTCGTAGGTCAAACGGGGTGGGTAACTATAAAGGACACACAAACTCAATCTTATTATATACAGAAGAAACCTTTAAATGTAAATAAATAAAAATTATTTGAAAAAATCAAAGCTCTTATGTTAATTATAAAGCAACTTCAATTTTCAATTTATACTCCATTAATTTATTATTTATTAAGATGCCAACTTAGTTTCATCGTTTATTATTTTGTCTTATCAAAATAAGCAATGATTTAGTTAAACAAATGGTTAAACTAAAGAATAAATTATAACAATATACATTTATGCGAATGAATATTAGCCTTGAATTGGTTTAAAACCGCAATATAATTATTTAACTCTAAAAGCATTACACCTTCAAAATATAATTTGATATATGAACAAATTAAATCTTTCATATCGTTCAAGCTCATAGAACCTCAACTCTAAGCTTTTTTTTAACAACAAAATATTGGTTTATCTTGTTCTGACAATGTTTTTATTAAAAGCAGAGGATCTGATGCTTCAGATAATTTAGCTTAAAAAATATGGCTTAGGTCAACCATACTAATCTATAACATAACAAAAAGAACTTTTTTATCAAACTCATAATAAAAGGAGCTCTGAACACAGATCTAGATTGAGTTACAGATCTGAAATTATCAACTTAATTTTCTTAATATTAGGTGGTGGCTTTGCAATACCAAATTTGATTCAAATCGAATGAAAAAATAAAATCAAGTCTAAATTTTCCATGGAATGACCCATATAGTTATAAACAGGATCCAGAACTGAAATCCAACATTTAATGGGTCATCAGCGTTGCTTACTTAATTAGTTGTCCATTAAAATCTGAGCACTTTGAACTTTAAGCTTTAACAAGATAAGATTTATTAATTTAATTTAACAATAGAATTTCAACAAAATTAATACTATAAATAGATGTACATCTGACCTCTCTTAATCATACATGTAGGCGCTCTTAGCGGCAATGATGGCTTCCAGGGGGGAGATGGCCTGGTACCCACTGCTGACTTATTCCTCTGTAATTGCCTCCAAGTAAGTGACAGTGACTTTGAGGACCTCGGTGTTTAGATGACAGATACTGCAGGCCTTCCTTATGACATCCATCTGAAAGATGTAGTAGAGAAGGTTGACATCAAGTCTGTAGGGGAACCTAAAGTCTACAAAAAAAGTTCAAAATACTTATTCAAAACCGTAATGCAACGGAGGAGATGGTTTCTTTTTTTGCTGGTGTCAAAAGTTGCTTCTCCACTCTCACAAGGCTCTTTTTACCGGTAGTAGGTCAAAACTTCGACAGACAAAACGTCGACCGACAAAATATCGAATGAACAAAACGTCGAGTAGATAAAACTTGGACCGGAAAATATTACATTTCAAAATATGAAAAACTATTTCTAAACATTTCATTCCAGACATTTCCAGCCGAGATATTTACCCCACCGCCCCTACATCAACTCACAAAGCCATCATTAAACTTCGAAATTTGGGACTATTTCGGGTACCGCAGGGTCTTAAAATGAGATGAAACCCGAAATAGTCTCAAATTTCGGGGGCCCTTTCGGGTTTAAATGGAGGTGGGGTAAATTTAAATAGTGGCAGTGAGTTTCATCCCATTTTGGGGCAAGGCTGAACCCGCTAACAGCTCAAACATTACATACCGGTTGTGAGGGGCTCTTAGTGGTTGCTTAAATAGTAGTGGTTTTCTGCCCATTTTGGGACACAGAGGTGACTGAAAACTCCGCCAAAATTTAAAAGGGGAGGGCCCTTACTGGTAGTTTATATAGATATGGTGCTACTAAGTTATGTTTCAGGCAGGAAATGTCTGAATGGGGTATTTTGGAACACCATTTGGAGTAGCCTTTTATTTTATATTCTACGGTCGACCTTCTGTCACTCGACGTTTTGTCTATTTAACGTTTAATCTATTAGACGGTTTGTCGGTCAACGATCTGTCAGTTGACGTTTTGACGGTCGACGTTTTGTTCACGCACCCTTTTTACCTATTATTTTGATATATCTCTAGACAGTCTATTGTAAAATTCGTAAATCACGTTCAAGTGTCCTTTTCTTAACTTGTACGTAAGCAAGAGAGCTCAGATTTTTTTTTCTTTGTAACTAATTGCTATTGTTTTAATAATTCCAAATATGAATTAACTTCAAACTCAACGTTAATTAATTATTGAATTAGTAAGTGTTCAGATTTCCATATAAACCGGGTATATTAATCTTTTACAAAGCGATCGAGACTGGTGTCGCCTTGTGAATGATAATATTCTTTAAGTTATTTATTTTTTGTAAATTCAAATTCAAAATTGTATTATTCCTAGGTTAGATGGAGTAATTGTATTACTATAATGTTTACTTATACTTGATCAGTGCAACTAATTACAGAACATTAAAAAAGAAAAAATTGTATTTGGAGCACAAGAAAAAATAACCTAGACAAAATTTCATTTCCTGCGACATTATCTTTAGGTAGAACATCTTGTTCAAAGTTTGAAAGGATATAAAAGTTTTTATTTTTGTCAGTAAAGAGCATTTATCAGTATTTTGCATTAATTAATTATGATAGACATTATTCTAACCTATAAAAATATTTTTCTAATCCAACCCTATGGAGCAAAAAGAGAGAATAGATTAATAAATTTGTTTTTCTCTCCTTTGTCAAAATGAAAAATATAATGTGTACATGGATCAATGAATCTCAAATTTTCATATCTAAGAATTACTTACTTTCTGAAAAAAGTATCTTTTTCTGAGATATACTCATATGATCGTTTCGTTGATAATTTTTGTACCTTATATAACTTATCTTCAAATGTGCTTCGCTACAATTATGTTCAATGTTTTTCATTTGTATTATGTATACAAGAAAGCCCTGAATACTACAAAGATCTAATATCCTTCAAATGTTAACATTATCTAGATATTGAAACATAAGATTCTTGGATTCATACTCGCTGTTCCATATGTTATCGTTAAGGTGGTTTGTTTTTCTTTTCTTTTTTAATTTTGAAAAGGACATGTCCAAAAATATTTTAATTTAAAAAGAAAATAACTTATACAAAAATTCATTATTCTGCAATGTCATCTTTAGGTTGCAAATTTGGAAGAAACTATAATATATTTCATTTAGCCAATAAACTGAAAGTAAAACAATATTCTTTGCTTTGGATAATTTTTTTTTTGATAGGAATACTTTTAACCTATATAAACGATTACAAGTGTAATTCTCACTGACTGATATTTTTGTTGCTAACGTTTTTGCCTCCTACATTTTTTCCGCTTGTAATTTTTTTTCGAGGAGATTTTGTCGCATGACATCTTAGCCGACTTTTCATGTTTTTCTTTTATTGGTTCGAACTTTAATGTTGTATTTTGATCACATTAATTATATTATTATAGAATATAGCTAGGAGAAAAAAAAAAAAGAATAATGATAAAGAAGTAATCTGTAATCTTGTGCTGTTTATACATTTAATACTATATGGAGTAAGGAATCACGGATCTGGGATGCTGAATCTATTTCAAAGGGACTCATTGACTTGTTAATTAATCATAGCCGTGGCCTTATTTTATACTTCAAGAAAATGAAAAAGGCTTCATCGATGGAAGCATAGGAATATTTATTGAGGAACCATAGCTCTTGTCCAAAGATTGTGGGTAGCCTCGTATTTCTCTACCGTATCTACTTTTACTATCAACGAGATTAAATAACTCACAAAGTGAATCTATTTTCTTGGATTCATTTCACTTGACCTTAGTCTGTGGCACTATTTATATGGAGAGTGCACGTCTTTTCAAAAAATACCCCAAAATTAGAAGCTTAAATCAAATTGAAATTGAATATTTATTTAGCTTCTTACAGTTACATATATGTATATGAAATAAATATATTAAAATAATAGGGTGAAATAAAAAGTATTATAATAATTTAAGTATGATTTTAAATGGGTCAGTATTTTGAAATACACATATTAAATACAATTTTTTGTAGGTAATGTGATTATTATTCTCTAATTGAATAGTTCTATAAAAAAATTTTTTTTAACTAATAATAAACCCATAATCCTTACACAAATCCTTAAATGGAGGAAACAATTATTATTTAGTTGAGACTTTATTGAAACTCCCTTTACGTCATCATCCATCAGTATCACTCTAAGGTCAACAACTAATTCATGAATTGATTAAAGTCTATATTATATTCATTCAAGTGAGACTTTAAAAATCACGATACAAAACGATATGAGTTACTCCATTTCTTCGTGAGTAAGTCCTGGTTCACAAAAAAGCATAATCCGAGGATTGAACTTCTTTAATAATATATTAGATTATTACCCATCATCTTTTATCAAATCAAGCAGTTTTGAATGCTATGCACGTAGATATACTAAAGTTGATTGCTTACGTCAACCTACGTATATGTATTTTCTGAATAGATGTGAACTCTCCATTGTCTGGATTTTTGGTTGTGATGTAGAAGCTCCTCAGCTTATTCACAGTGGCATCAAAAGTGGAAAAAAAAATCATCAGAAAGGAACAAAACTTTTTTCCAAATTTTTGTTGGCCTGCAGAAAATTTAGAATCTTCTTTGCTCTTTCTAACTGTCGCAGCTTGCTCTGTTCAGAGATAAGAGGTCCCCCTCCGTGATTTTGCGCCAATGTCATTCCGGATATAAATTAATGAAATGTGTACCACTAGATAGGATATTATAAAGTCCCCTTTCAAATAAAATTTTTGTACTGTGACGACTAATTTTAGGATACAGAGTGGGATCCAAAATTTGTAGTAGATTTTATTCTTGTTATTTTTAATTACATGGTTACATTACGTAACCAAACGATAGCTGAAATAAAAATGAACAAGTTTGGTTTTCTTCCCATGTGTATAAGTCTAACAACAAAAAAGGCAACGCGTATGTGAGCTCCTATACAGCGGTGTCAGTATCGTGAAGGCTGCAGAGACCATTGGCATCTCCTCCTGGATTACTTACATTAACAAGAAGCCATTACATTGCCATACAGCCATAGACAACCAAAAGTGATAGAACAATAATATGGCTGACTCCACGTATCCTTCCTCCAGCCCTCACCTTAACCCCTTGTAATTTGCAGTTTGGGACAAATTGGAGAAAGTTGTCTGCCATACATCTCAATCTAATTTGGTTTGCTCCGAGATACCATTATGATACCGTGGTTTGTCATGGCCACGACTTTTCAGTCTCGAGAGCTACTAATGTATTAATGTATTTAGCAGCGTGTCGAGGCTGTTATTGCTTGGGAAGGAGGACATATTGAATACAAAATGGCTAAATATAGTTTATAACATATCACTTTTATTCCTAAATTAGAAATGCTTAATCCAAGTTTTGGGTTCCCATTTTGTATTTTGAGTGCACTTTGCAACACACCCAAAAGGGTATTTGACAATATTATGTTTAAATAAACTGACGATAATTCGTACAAGAATACAAATCTAATCCATACTTAATTGTGATAAAGATGATTCTATCTTGCTTTTATGTTGTCGGGTCACATATGTTCCTAATTTCCTTGCATTATTTTCTGATTTGCTCATAAGTGTGACCCTATTTTTATTTTTTATAGGATAGAAAAATGCTTTTTTTATATAGCTTGATCGAAATCTACAATCTAAAGATGACATAACAGAAATTTTGCTTCTGTTCTTTTTTTACTAGATGACAACTTTTCTGCACTAGTCGTAATCGAAATTCGAAAAAAGTTAATAAACAAACCGTACTAACCTACACATTTTTTTAAATAACTAGGTATTTATTATCTTGCTTCTCTATGTACATATTCATGATGTAAAATATACAAAATGCAAATATGTATATTTATTTATAAATATTTTATTGAGTTAATAGTCTTACCCCGGGATGGGCAAAATGTCTAGAAAAATAACATATTGAGGATTATAAAAGAAAAAATAGTTCATGTTATCATTCTTCTTTGTTCATTCTTTAATAGATCCTCGTAGTTTTAGCATCTCTCTCTCTCATCAATCCCCACCTACTAATAGTTTTTTTTTAAATGTATACAAATATATATCTTTAAATATAGTTTTATAATATGTTAACGCAAAGGCAAACTAGAATAATTTTTTGCAAAATTATTTGTCAATTAGATTTGTATTTTTCCCCGAACTATTGTCAATTTGTGTTAACAAATTATACTTATGAACCCTTTGTGTGTTTTGCAAATTGCACTCAAAGTAGAAAAAATTGATTTTTACATTAAAAGAAGGATACATTGATTGATTATGTTTCATAGACCATATCGGGGCTAATAAAAATCTTGTAAATCGAATAGAGGTTCTACACCAGGGATGTCCAACAATTTTAATGTAATGGGCCACATTGCCACTTCAAATATTTCAATAAGCCACAGAACCTATCAAATTAAGTTTAATGAAGAATAACTTTTCAAAAAAGCTATTAAATTTATATTTATTTCAACTTTGGGACCAAATCTAATTTTCAAGGGCAAAATGCTTCAAAAAAGCCAATCTGGCAAACCTGGTCAGGATATTCGTAGGATTATAATTTTTTTTTGTCCATATTTCTTTCTAGAAGATAAATTTAAAAAAAATATTTCCGTCCGTTTCCTCATTAAAACCTTTTCTTCCAGAGAAATAATTTTTAACAATTACAAAAATTATTCTGCGCATTCTACGCGTTTCAATAATATTGTGACAATTTTTCTTTAAAAAATACTAATTAAAGCTAGAATGAGTTGTGGGTCGCACATAAACATTAAGCGGCCTGCAATGCAGCCTGCAAGCCACGGATAGAACAACCCTATTTTACATTATTGCTCAAATTCTTGGGTATCGTAACTCATCCCACGAATTTAAATAACAAACCTATACTTAACTCAAATATGTCCATGAAATATTGGGATATATGTATAAATAAAGTAAAAAAATCAATTGAGGATTTTTTCCTTTTCTTGATTTTTATTCAAGATTGTTTTTATGTTGACACATCACATATTTTCCCTCACTAACGCTTATATAAATGTCAAAAGGTCTCTTCTCTATAGCAGGAGTACATTTTCTCACCCCAAAATGATATAATAGGCAGCTATTGTGCAAAAGGGTCTTAAATCCATAGTAGTATAAGTATCGCTCCCGCCTTTTCTTTGTACTCTACAAAATGCTCATCCCTAGTCATACTGAAGATGAGTCTCTACCGGAATCATCTTTTAAGAAGGATCATTGAACTAGGAATTACTAAAAAAAGATTTCAAGGAAAATGTATGTATTTGGGGATTAAGGCATATTTTGAAACATCATAAACTACTTTTTTGTTCCTAGGTATATATGAAAAGAGTTTAGAGGGATTATGTTGAGGAGTTTTGATGATGTTTTTTGCTCTTCCTAACTACTTTCAAAAAAAGAAAAGGAAATCAACGTATAAATTTGATAAATATGGATAATATTAAAATATTTTTCTAATCAAGGTCGCTATCCAGAGTAGTTATACTCGTCAGTTACAACCACCTAAGGTTATGCCCTTCTTGGTATACCGGTTCTAGCAGTTCAAGCGTTTCCGTTTCTTGATTCGCTGGAACTGACACCGACAAAGTCTAACTGATACTTTTATATATTACTTATCGGTCTCAGTTCATATACTTTTGTTCCTATATAGAAATTGGAATATATGTATATTATTTAATCAATAAGTGAATTTTCTGAGTTTATTTGTGCAGTTGCAGCAGCATTTTTGAATGATTTTTCTACGTCGCCATGTTGATAAATTTGTATCTGAGTTCCAAATAGCTAAGAAAAAATCAAAAACAGTGGTTTTAGGCACAAGACGGTGTAAATAAAAGAGGGAAGGGGTGGGGTAGATTATTGGTCCAGGTCCGCTACTAAGCTTGTCGGGCCCTATAATGTGATAAATATAGTATTTCTTAACACAGAGTTTCTCGAAATATACTTTTTCAAGGGCCCCTACACTAACACATTTTTAGCTGAGGCCCCTTTTTTACGAAACATGTGTACTATGTACGTGTAGATCCTCAATTCCACACTTTCCTGCTCCCCGCCCTAGCCTCCTCTCATGGACCCACTTTGAAAACCATTGTCTTAAGCACCCTCAGTTTTCGGGGCCCCTGCTGGAACTTGGGAGGGGGCAATACTGTGTCTGTGTATAAGGTAAGTGCGGCCCTGTTTGTGACGTAACCTGTTAAATTTATGCTTTATCCAACTAAATTGTCCCATAGGGACTGTTTCGAACGACGGGTACTACTTCTCTGCAGATGTGAAGTGCTTGTATCTAAGCAAAATCTCACGGAATGCATTACGAAATGTAAAAAATCCACGCTCAAAGTAAAATTTATATCATAAGAAAATGATGCTATGGAGTAATTAAAACTTTTCGACAGAAATTCGACTTCCTCTTAGTGTTTAAAATTTGAAATCCTGTAAGGTTTTGATTGGATAGAGGGCGAGCGCTTTATTGGCTATTTTTGTATATCAATTTGTCCTTTATATATCGTTTTCATATAACGTCAGCATTGTTGATATTGTCCATTTTGGGAGTCTAAACAACTGTTTTTAGGCGCTTAATGAATATTTTCTTTGCATTAGTATTAAGAAAAATGACTATGTACTTCCTTTGATTGGAATAGCAACAAAGTCTCTTACATATTATACGTTTAAATAAGTAATAACAATTAAATGAGATCAATAATCTAGTTCCACAACATGCATTTAATTATTTATGTTCATTATTTTTCTTGTCTTTGTTGATGTGGGCCATATTAGAGGGCTAAACAACCAAGTTTTATAAAAAAAAATAATTAAATCCTTTCTTCATTAATAATAAAAAAAAAGTCAAATTTTGTATGTCAAAACGGGACTAAAAGATAAAAGGACTGAAATCCTACTGTCTATCAAAAGTGTATTCTCATAATGACTAGTTTTATAATATATAAACTGTGTTCAAAAAGTAAAATGACTTTTTAAATTTTGTGGGTAAGGTACATTTGGTATGATCGATTTTTTTATTTTTCTATAGGTAGAACAGTCGCCACGAACATATATTTAATGTTTCAGCTATATAATACGCTTAATTTGTTTGTAACAGGCCAAACAGTTTGAAGTATTGTGCGTGTTTGTTGTTTTTTGCTATTGAAAAATTTGGATGAAAGAATTTGCTTCAGATTTTTTTTATAGAATATAATGAAGTGCTCCAAAACACTTAAAATGTTGAGAGTGACATGAAACTGTTCTGAGTAATGAAAAAAAAATGACAAGTGAAGAGACCTATGGAAGGACGGATATTCGCAACGATTGATGAGATAAAAACTGCATCGCTGGAAGAGCTCAAGGCTATACCGAAAAGTGTTTATTATTTATATTGCTTCGAGGATTAGAAAAAACATTGGCATAAATGTATTGTATCTGAGGGGCATTACTTTGAAAGGGTACAATATAAATATTGATGAATAAATAAATATTTCTTGCTAAAAACATACAAAGTCCCCTTACTTTTTGAACACACCTCCTAAATGTATTAATTATCCGAATATAATAAATATTATATTTTTCTCTAAAAATCTTACTTTTCTCGTCAGTAATCGATAATAAAAAAATTGTAAAATTTAGACATTTCAAAGCGATTACTTTGATTTAATTCAAATATTACCGTTTATTATTTGCAACAAGTAATATTCGACGAAGGTCTTTTTTATTCTTAATGCTATAGAATGGAGTTCCATTAATATTATATGGGGATTTGTGCAGTTTATGTAGTAAAAATATCAACTTTCAATTCCCAAGACAGCGTCTCCTTTAATTATGACGTCATTCAAAATTAGTAATGGGATGATTAATTAGAATCGGAGAATTGCGATTTTTTTATGGAATCTGCATCAGGGAAATAAGTTATCAAAAAATTTAAAAAACTCCCAAAGTAAGAAATTTTTGCTTTTTACAAGAAAACTTAAAATTTTGTATTTTTTCCAAAAAATTTAATTTCCGAATTTTTTTAAAAAAAAATTTATCTTTTCAAAAAAATTTATCTTTTGAGAGTAGCTATGGATTTTGGAAATTTCCTGCAAAAAATTTAATTTTTAGTAATAGATGTAGATTTTGAAATATAAAATTAAATATTTGAAATAATTTTCCAAAAAATTAATTTTTTCAAATTTTTTTCAAAAAAAAAATCATTTTTGGATTTTTTACGAAAAATCCAAAACCAAGGACTCCCAAAATATAGTCCTGTGGCTGCCCCTGTAAGAAAATTGCATTTTTTAACTATTATTTAGAATATAAAGGAATCGGCATTGGGAATTTTTACACGAATTGAATCGTAATCACCATCCTGATTATTTTTTTTTTTATATTTTCAGTAAAAAAAGTGTCGAAAAGTGCTGAAATACCAATTCTTATTGTTATAATGTCACGAGTACAAAAATGTTAATACTGCATGACAACACTAACATGTACTTAGTCATTTGTGACTTGTCAATACAAAAGCAAGCTAGAATGATATTTACTTCAAGTCTGGAAAATGGCACTTCAAGTATTCAAAGTTGATTGTCACATACAAAGAATGAGTAACGGATATATTTTATTTGCATGGGGCCATTTTGGGCGTATTATATGTCTCTTCAATCAAATAAAGGATCTAAATTTGAATACAAAATCTATAGTTAACTCAAATATGTCTATGTAATATTAGGTTGTATATTAATCTTTTTTTAAATTAGGATTTTTCGTTTACTTCATTCTTGTTCAAGATTGGTTTTATGTACACCTACCACATATATTGAGATAAAGTGATAAGAGAAAATGAAGTTATTCTAGTTTTCAAATGCAAAAAAAAAAAAAAAAAAAAAAATGTACATGATCGAGGAGTTTATGAAGGTCGTGCGATACTCTTGTAGTCCTGTTTACAAGATTAAAAGTATGGTGGCTTCAGGTTAGAGCCTAGAGGAGTCTCCTGGTAGCCGTAGATGACAGAAGACAGGATCATGGTGGACATAGATACCGCAATCACCAGAACTCTGGCCAAGTCGATTAGGCAGGATGCCAATACTCTCAATGTCAGTGGTGATTGGACTATGAGGAGGTATGTTAAGGATCTGGGGAAGGTCTCTTATCTCCAACAATAACAGCATCTACTTTCATAAACAATCAAGATCAAGAGAGGCCAGAATTTGTTGACTTTGTTAAAGCATGATGGTTGACCTGACCACATTCTTTCCAAGACTTTTCCCCCTTCGACAATGCAATTTGGGGTGTAGTCGAGAAGAGATCCTGTACTACCCATCACCAAAATTTTATCCAATGTGCTCAAGTACCTTTAGGCCCAGGTTGAAGAAAATAGTATAGGAAGTCATTTTGAAAAATCGAAAGATATATCAATAAAAATGTATGTGATAAAGCCTCAATGTTGTACTCATTTTCATTCCAGCAACAGTTTATCTATTTATTGGTAATCAAAAAGTTCACACTTTTACCTATAGTTTAGAAACTTTATTAGATTTAAGAGATTGATATTGACTCCTAGATTGACCCCGATATGGGGTTTTATATCAAAGCTGTCAATTACTCATTACTTTATTGTGATGATCAATTTTTGCTGCTGCTTTAAGAGTAATTTGTGACACTCACCAAGGGTTAAAAAGAATAATTTATTCATAGAAATTGAGGATAATTCTCATAAGAGTACAAACATATCTCTTTTGAGTAAAATCCTTCTAGCTTGCTTTTGTGTTGATGAACCACATGTAGTCAATCACATCGTTTATAACATGTACGTGTATGCATCTTATGTACTTTGTATGAAACTACTATGTCTGTAGGTATAAGTATATACACTTTAAAAAAATAACGTAAAAAGAGGAAACAGGGTCGGTAAAAATGACACTCAACTGCACGTTAGGGACTCTACTACCACTGCACGCGAATCCCCTGTTTCTCCTACTTTACGTATACCATATAAATAAAGTTAAGGACGTTAAAATCTCAGTTCTATTAGAGTGATTATATCGAATAGTAGTTGATTATAACTTGGCTTTTTTAAATAAATAATAATAATATATATAGACATACATAAAAATAAATCGGCATGAATCGTGTAGTTGTATACCTCTTACTTTTAATGTCATGTGTTCTAATGACGGAAGGGAGGCCGTCCTCGCCTGATACATATGCTGATGAGAATAGCAACTATGTCTCCAATGAAATCCATGATGATAATATTTTAAAGGATGGTGCAAGACGTATGGCCAAATTCCTTTTTGGGAGCCGCCTTGGATTCCCGGCATCACCTTCCTCTTTATCAGGACCTGCTAAATCAAAGAACTTTGGTTTGGATATGGACGCCGTATCTGAGGTAAGAGATAACAGATTTAACATTTAAAAGGATAGGAAAACATACTTTGTTCCTTGTAACAATGTACAACATGCTTGCTTGATGGCTAAAAAATTATTTTGAAGGACTTTTTAAAGCGTGAAATTTATTGTTAAATCTATTATTAAATGTTACCATTTTCTAATGGATGAAGCAAAGATATTATGTTTTTTTTTTTTTGTGGATAATACGGATTCGATTGGTTGGTTAGCTAGATGTTCTAATTGTATCAAGTTAATTTTAACTCCACAACGGGAGTAGAAATTAAATTTATAGCCGACTTAATGAACGAAAACATTTACATCAATAAAATGATGTTTCAGTCAAATCCATTTAATTGTATCACTGACAATATAAAATACATTATACAAATAAAGAATTTTGGATATTCTAAGATTTTTATCTGTTTAAAAATAAGATTATACTAATTTTGATGTGAAAAGCTTCCCTCCTCAATCCTATTATGACATCCCAACAACGTGTACATAGAGTCCTATAAATGATGTGACTTTAATTTCAAGGTAGGAAAGACCTATTTTTTTAATGATAAATGAAATTGTTTTCTGGCATCCAATGCCATGCATGTAAAATCATTTACTGTATAAATACATTACCGAACAAGGATTCAATCAATACATTTTTTAATTCATTATTTATTCATAAAAGTAATTTTTACACACAAAACCCACATTTAGACGCCATAAATTTACAAAACAGCATAAAGAGGCTGATTTTTATTTTTAGACGTTAGGAAATGAATATTTATGAGTTATCAATAGAAATAAATGTATTTACATAGAGCCGACAAGTTGGAAATAAGATTTATCTAAATCTCAGCTGATAACAAACAGGGATGTAGTTGTTAGAGAAGAGTGGGAAAAGTATTAACAGTATTAACGAGTTATTCACCCCCCACCCCCATAAGATGCTAATTCTTTTGTTCCTTTTGACATAGTGTTTTGGCCAATAATTTAATCAATTCAATTAACTCAGCTGATCTAAAATAACAACAAGTAGTGTTAACGTTGAATAGTTCAAACTTGTTCTTCCGCCCAGATACAGCTCTACCCATTCCATTTTTATAGCAGCGGATTTCTTTTATCCGAGCTTTATATTCAAAAATACGTCCACCTCTTTGGTTTATAACTTTGCCACTTTGAAGTATCTTGTAAAGTAAATGGAAAAGTCTCGTTATGTTTAGGAGTTGTGAAGTTGTGAGTTTGTTTCTTTTATGGAGTATTGGGGGGCTGGTTTTGGAGTGAAACCGTGGACTGAGGGATGACAGATGATATGAGGGGATGAAAATAATGATACTATCATGATTCATGGTAGGTTCAAGAAAAAGTTGATGTTCCTTACATAATGAGATGATATCTCTTGGTTCATCCCTCAGTCCAGGGTTCGACCCCGAGTACCCACCGATACTCCTGCTCCATAGGGGACGTCCTCACAACTTCTGCTTATAATTAGACCTTCATCTACTCTCAAGATCCTCCAAAGTGGTAATTGTCTAGATAACTCGAAAGAGTTGAGATCTCTCTCTTCTTATTCTAAAAATATATAATTCTCTTAGCAAAGTCCTTTCCTTATTATGAAAAGAATTTCTACTTTCTGCTTACACTGTCAACCAATTTCAGTTTAGAAAGAAAAAATATGACGTACTTGCAAATTTGTAAACCATACTCTATTTATTTCTCTATGGATCAATAGCAGAAAAGTGTGTTGTAAATCTTTAAAATACAAGGAGGTAAAATAATCTATTTATATTTATGTATAATCTTCACATCTTTACTGATAATCACGATATTGTATGATAATCAGTTAAGCGAAGGTTGCGCGTTTTTACTTTTAAAAATGTTTCGTTTGATTATATAAATTGCGGAAATTGTGTACATTTATAGATTCTTAACAATATTTATTTATGTTGTATATGAAAACTAAATCATGATTATAATCAGATATTTATCATCTCTTGTCGGAAAAAGATATTTGAAGGGGGAAACACGGAAATATTAACAGAATATCTTAATCTTATTTCTAGGGCGTCTTGAAACCTGATAACATCGCTATCCACGTTATACAAAATGCAGTTAATTTCGTTTCATCATCACTTGCATGGTTCGTGATAGGGGGTTTAACCTCAGTCTCTGGATTTTCGGGAAGATCCGCTCCCTCGCCAAGTTATAATCTTGCCGGTCAATACAACTACAATAATCATGGGAAATCCCTCTCCAACAATGAGTACAACGATTTTATGAAATCCTTTACGGATAATTACCAAACGGAACCGGACAATACTCTGACTAAACGTCACTTGTATCCTTACAATGGAGGGAGTGCAAATGATCCCAGAGGAAAAGATAATGTGTATGTCATCAGAAAAATACTTCGGAAAGTAGTGAATTCTTCCAAAAATCGAAATTAACTCACTTCCCCCTCAGTTCTTTACATCAATGATCAAAATTATTTTTGTATGACGTATGTTTATTAATCAGCTCAATAGACGGATACACCTTGCTTTAAATTTGAATTATGTCTTTTAAAAAAAAAGGAAGGCTAATTTTATTTATTCAAAAATATTGTTAATCTTCTCGTTATCAAATCGTTCCTAAATCTAATGTGCTGCTTACGTTTGAATGACGTAAAATCCATTTCTGTTCTATTGTATTGTTTTTTATAGTACCTTTCATGACTTAGTTACTCACTTTTTCTTATTTTAAAATGAAAGGACTTTTAAACTCACTCATCTATTGTCAAAGATATACATGTGTACGTATTTAGTATTTTTTTTAAATATTGTTCTTTAGCTTTCAGTTTGATGAATTCTTCTCAAAATAAATGTTGATTTGTAAGGTGTGTAAAAATAATTATCATACTTTATGTGAATTTGTTAAACAGTTATTAAAAAAATTGAAATATATAATAAATAGTTTTTTCTGTAGAAAAATAGTACAATTATGTAGTTTATACTTGCACAATGAATACTAGCGTGGTTTGCCTTTCAACTTATTTCGAATTTCGATTACGGCTAGTTTGGAACAGTTGTCATGTGGTAAAAAAATAAACATTGCAAATTTAATTTTCCTACGATGTAATATTTTAGAAGCACATCAAGTTTAAAGTTTGAAAGGATACAAAAGTTATATATTTCGTGAATAAAGATTAAAATACAACTTTAATCATTATTTTGCAAATTTTAATTATGGTAGACATTATTCTAACCTATAAAAAATATTAATGAAATTTGTTTCTTAAGTAACGCCATGGAGAAAATAAAGGGGATAACATAAGAAAATATTGACCTTTCCTTTCTAAAAATGTAACAAAAAAAAAAAAAAAAGATGCGTGCTATACACGAATTATCAAATTTTCCTCACTGTTTATTTTTTTTTTTTTACCCTGTGACAACTTAAGAAAAATGCATTTTAATATTTTTTATAGGTTAACAAAATGTTTATCAAAATTATTTAATGCAAAATAAATAAAATGGTCATTTTAGTTTCTATATTCACTAAATAAAGAGTTTTACCTTTTTTTCATAATTTGAACAAGATGTGCGACCTAAAGATGATGATGACCTTGTAGGACAATGCAATTTTTCAATGTTAATTTTCATACCATATGACAACTTTTCCCCACTAGTAAAAAAAATCCTGAAAATGAAACTGCTCCAATGTACACGTTTGTGCAGATTAATGAATTTATTGAATAAAAACTTTAAAAAGACAAATTGCCTTTTCTGACGTTTTCCATAGACACATTGATTATTAATAATTATGTATTTATTGTTGCAATGTGTATCACACTTTGATACCTATATTCTATATCATTGTCCTTACTCCGAAACGAAAGAGGGTCTAAAATCATTTAGTAGTTAGCCAACTCTTCCCATCTATGGAACTATTATTCAATAATTATCGAGAATTGTTCACAGTATCTCAACAAGAGTAAATTGTAATTCAACCCATCAACGTTCAGAAAACGAATAAGAGGAAAAGAAGCAAAAAAATTCACTGTTGACCAAAAAATACAATGAATATTTTTGTATTCGTAAGTTTACGCCATCATAAGGAAATGTTGAAAAATAGAATCAAAATGTATAAAGTATACTATAATGACAAAAATTTGTAATTTAGTATCACAAAATATTTTATTATTTTGGATTTTATTCATCTAAACAATAAAATGATCATTTATTGATATGACAAAAAGGGTCCTTTATTGATGCATTTTGGTTTGAAAATATGTTAAATATTGAAAAAAAAAAAAAAATACAATATACTTTTGTTCGAAAATCAGGAATTTAAATAGAGATATACAGGGTTGTGCAGCAAAACGTGGACGCTCGAGCCTCCTGGCCTTTTTGACCAACGTGAGAAGGTAGTGTGGTTTATTCGTATATGAGGAAAATCCCAATTCACCCTTCACAGTACTCTTGATGTAATCTGCAGCCACATAGATGTCGTTGGCGAGGCGATTCACCGATTAGGTTGGACCCTCCTTGATCTTCTTCTCCAAGCTGGACAGGAATTCCGGATCGTTCTTTAAATTGTCCCCTCCACTTCTTACATTCTTTAAGAGGTCTTCTCCATCATTTTTCATCATGCCCACCTTAAAAACCTGGCTCCTGGAGCACTTTATATAGCCCATAATCCTCGCCAACTCAGCTTTAGCATCTAGGAGATCTGAGATACGCTACCTTTTGGCTTCTTGCTCACTTATGATAAAGAAAGGTTTATTATAGTTTTTTTATGCACAAAATATGGATTCAGCAGAATGTGAATAAATAGTCGCTAAAAATTCCTATATTAATGAGAAAATAAATATTAATTAACAGGCCACGTTTTGCTGCCCAGAGCCTTTTCACTAACTTGATAAATTAAATCATAATTTTAAAGAAAATGACATCTTTGGGGCTCAAATATCGTGATTAGACTCCATCCAAGGGCATTAAGAATAAAAAAACACTTAACGCGTTCATCTAATCTTACTTTGTGCAAATAATAAAGAGTGATATTTGAATTAAATTAGTATGTACTGATATCCCTATGAAATGTCGAGAAAAAGTCTTTACATTTATTTTTTTGATCGATTTAAGACGAGAAAAGTAGATTAATTAGAGAAAAATATCATATTAATTCCGTTAATATATTTAATTTTTATCTACAACCCGAGTACCCCCATACCAGCACAAAGTATTTTTAGCTTCAGTGACAGGGGAGTCAAAGCCAAAAATTAAAACTTTTTGGAAATTCAATTTCCAAAAAAATTTACCAAAATTTAATGGTTAGATTTTTTTATGAAAAAAAAAATCAACCATTAAATTAAATTTTTGTTTAAAAAAAACATTCCTTAATTTAGGGGGCTACAGGTCCTCCAGCCCAGCTCCTGCGGACGCCCTTGAGTTATGTACCACTCGTAAAATATTCTTTTAAAATCTCAAGTACTCGTTAAAGTGCTTCCAGTTACCCCAAGAACCATTTGAGAACCACTGCTCTAATATAAAAATATATTTAAAACTATATCAATGTAGAAACTTCACCAGAATCAGATTTATAACTCTTCATAGAAGTTCTTTGGCAAGCTACAAAATAAGGTTCTAGATAATTTTCCGCGAACACCTCTATAATTTTTTTGCATTGTACCGTTTTATGTTTTTATATTAAAAGTTCGATCTTTAATTTCTGTATTTACTATTGAAAATTTTATATCGAGTTTCTTAAATTTCGTAAGATCATGAGTTTGAATAAGTAAATTATAGTAAATAGTTAATAAGTGGGTTATTTTCAAATTTTTCTTCAGCTGATCAGTACAAGTAAGAATTATAGTACTATATAAAAACTCTTATACACATAAAAATAATGAACTTTTCATGTACTTAGCAATGTTATAATTTTATCAGTGGGCGTCTTGGTTTTTTTGAAGAAAAAAAAATCGAAAAATTAAAATTTTTAGGGAAAAAGTTTGAAATTATTTTTTTTTTTAATAAAAAACTTGAAAAATCCCCAGCTGTTCTCATAATATTACATTTTTTAAAAGAAAAAAATCAAATATTAAATTTTCAAGTAAACAACTAAAAAAAATTTTTTTTTTTTTTTTTTGGGGGGGGTATATAGCCCTCCAGTCTGTCCCTTGTGAACACCCCTGATAAAGTGCCAATAGTCAATGAGTCCTTTAGAAATGATTAATGATTCAGAGTTCATTACTTCTTCGTCCTTGTAAACACTGTTCCTTCCATATTTTCAAACTATTTTCTTTTTTCTTCCTTTTTTTTTTTTTTTTTTTTGATCTATAACTGAGATTAGAGTTGTATAAAATATATCCAAGAAAGCGAGAGCGACTTTTGTAGTTGCAACTTGAACATAATATATTATATTCTAGAGCTGTTATTATTATTATTTAATTCTTAAGAAGGGAATATCTTAAGTCATAACGGTGCACGTGCTCATGAAAGACGAATAGTAACGATGAGGGTTTGCTCGAGAGTCAATCTTTGTTGGATTTGGAGTAGAATTGAGGATTGACATCGGAGTAATTCCAGCCTATAAGTACTTGCTATATAAGGAGTGGGATTTTTGTTTATTTCCTTCATCTCATCGCTGTGTGTAGCTGATCTAATAAAACGTTGTGACAGCTAAGGTGTTCTCCTCTGAAACATTCTTCTGGATTACAACGTTTATTTTGGTAGTTTTTATGCTAACATGAGATATCTTATACATCTTTAATGAGATACAGTTCAGTAAGACTAAATGTAAAGTTGGAACATATAACGTAATAAATAAAAAAGCATATAAAATATCGCATATGGCAAAATCTCCAAGAGGAAAAATGGTCATGGCAAAATTATAGGTTTGGGTAAAAGATACATAATATATCAGTCATATACCTATTCAAAAATATACTTTTTTTAACTTTGATATGTATCCGCATTTTTTCCCAAGCCATAAGATGTGAGAAGCTCAAAAATCATTTTTTTAGAGATCTACACACTGCCTCAACAGCCTTAAAGTTGATTCAAAATGGCTTTTTTGATGATTTTGTGTAGTTTTTGGACATAAAGTATGGATAAAAAACACCATTGAATACCAAAAAAGACATAAAACTAAAATATAACCATTAATTGCTAGTGATTGAAATTAATTCATATTTCGATATATTAAAACATAAACAATCAGTCACAAAACTAAACAAACATGGGCTTTCTAGCTTACGTACAAGTCAAGAAAATGACACTTGAACTTCATCGACGAATTTGTATTAGCGTACTTTAAGAAGTTGGGTGTCTACGCCGTCAGCAAATCCGAAATGCCGGAAAGGAAGAAGGGCTCTGTCACAAGAGCCAAACTAGACTTTTTTTCTTGCACTTTTGGTCGCCTACAGCCTTGATGTCAATCCCTTAATGGCAGTCTTCCAAACAATGCGATCTTCAAAGCCACTGTCAGCCAGTACTGGGACGCCATGACAGAGGACTACATCCACAGCGAGTCCTAGGCCTTTCACCGCTACATGGAAGCACTCATTGCATCTAAAGGGTGATAGATTAATTATTAAAAGAGCTCAAACACCCATGGATTTATAGTATTAATTTTGTTGAAATTCTATTGTTAATTAATAAATTATTTCTTGTTGAAGTTTAAGATTCAATGTGTTTGGATTTTAATGGACCACTTGGTATTATAGCTAAAACTTAAGAATAAACTTTATATTACAATATTAAGATATTGTTGTAAAAGAAATTGATATTGATTGATTTTTTTAGTTGACTTTAAATTTATTTAGATTCTGTAATAAAAGACCAATTAGATATATAAGTCAATGTACATTAATCATAAACATAAGGGCACAGAGAATATATAGAGTGACAAAGTTTTATTTGATGGTGCTGCAGTAGTGGATTATGTGTCAGCTGTTATCGGGAACACAGTTATGTTATGAAATTGAATCTTGTTAGCTATTAATATTTATCACTTATTAGTTATCAGTAACAATTAAAATGTTTAGATATCGCATGAATGGTTAATCCCATGCTTATGCCATTTTGACCAATGATATATAAAATATTTTTGTTGAATAATTTACGTTTCAAACAAGCGTTAAAAGTACGGTTCCGAGAATGAATATGGTTATTTGAGAATTGAATAATAATTACATAATATTATTTATTTTTGTTTTTAAAAAAATACATAGAAAATAAAATTAAAAGTTAAAAAAAATTTTTTAAAGTTGTAGCACATACATAAAACTACAACTTAAAATAAAAAAAATATTTTTACTCAGTCGTAGACAACAATTTAAAATTTGTTTGAATGAAAAAGATGCTATTATTAAGTCCATAGAAATAAAGGATTAAATATTGCATAGATGGTTAATGGTACTTTTATAAAATTTCGTCAAATGATACATGAAATATTTTTGTTGAGATTTTTATGTTTTAAAAAAAATATAATAAAAAAAGTTAAATTTTATACTTATTAGTTATTTTAACCTTGAAAAATATCACCCTTATTTAAAAAAAAAAAACCAAAAGAGTATCAACTTTGAGCCAATTTGGGTACTAATTTGAATTATTTAATTCAATCACAGATGGATAAAGGACTTCTTATATTTATAATATCTGGGCAATACAAAATTAAATATTGAATAGATAATAATAGCAAACATAAATGATAATTGCCGCCACGATCTCTTCATTCAAAATTATAACACGTCATAACTCATATGTACGTCATACATAAAGTTATTGTGTTATTATATAAGTATAAGGTATTGTATGATCATTTCATGTTTTCTTACCTTATAATAATAAATTTGATTGATTTACTACCTCCGATAATAGCTGACATGAAATACTGCGACGACAACGCCTTTAAGCAATCTATAGTTATCGATGAAATGAATTTACTAAAAGGGTGAGGAAAAGGTAATATTACTCCATTGAGTAAGACCCCTGTTAATATCAGCTAAATGTTATATGATTTAGGGAGAAAAATAATTAAAAAATAAGCTATGTAAGGTTGCGTGAAAAAATGTTCCGAAATTAAATATGATTAAGTCGCTTATTAGACTAATTTGAAAAGTAATTACTATTTTAGATGCAAGGAGATCAACCCTTATTTTAGTATGCTTGATATAAAATATATTTGATTAGTATTTAATTTATCTAATCGACTTAATAATTTCGGGATATTTTCACACAAACTTTTAAATTGCTTATATTTAGTAAATATTCCATATGCCGATTAAAAATTAAACCTAAAAAATCAATTAAAATCGACCTTTTATTTACAGTAAATTTTTTTAAGTAGTAGGATAAGGTTTATTCTAAAGTTTTAGCTCTAACATTGATAAAGATATAGATTTCATTTTTAATATTAAAAACCGTCTCCTTAGTGAAACCAAAAGTGTTTGTTTGAGTGTCTGATATAAGTATTATGTGCTGACCCTAGTGATGAATTATTTTTTTTCATCCTCTGAGGATCGTCCATTAAGGACGTTTTTCCTTCTTCTTTCTTTATTTCTCCATGTTTTTCTTGACCCGCTCTCCTTCTGCCTTAAGCATCTATCATCTGATCCACGGCGTTACCTCGCTTACACAAAAATACACTATGTAATTTGTTGTCAGCTGTCGATTCACTCATATCGCTTGATACGTCGTGGATAAGTCGTAACCAATGATGGAAATTCAGTTTAGAATGGGCATGTTAATAAAAACAAAAACGAAAATCAACATGGTAACCCTGAAAATTTGAAGAATGTTTTCAAGGAGAGAAAGAATAATGTTCATGACGTTTCATTAGGTCAATTACAATCAGCTATGACAAGAGAAGAAGTAAAAAAGGATATAACCAAGGACATTTCCTAGGATTACTCCGATGTCGATCCCCAATTCTACTCGGAGTCCAACAAGGACTTACAATTATAGCCCTGCAACTAATCTTCAGGGTTATGCTCCGTCCTTTATGAGCACACACGAACGTTTAAACAGATTTTGAACATAATTGAATCTATTTAGGAAAGAATGTTCACTGCTCAGAAATTAAATAATAATGAGAACACATAAGGAAAATAAAATTCATTCATTATACTACCAATTACAAATCAACGGGCCAGCTAAAAATAAACCGGATTTACATTATTGTTCATAATGTATTTTGTTAAATAAACAAAGTGATAAGGGAGTTTATGCTTATGCTCCACTTCCAAAAGAACAGGAATTCCTTGATGATTCCTCGTACTTTATAAAATATATGTTACGGGCAATGTGGAAAATCTGCCATTTTGCAAGATACCCAGCCAATGTGCAAAATCTATAAAATTTCTAATGGAGAGGTCATTTTATGCTCATTTACAGGTAAAACGATTGTGAGTAATTTGAATATTATACATTTTATGCATTAAGTATTTGATGAAGATACAATTTCATTGCAAGCAATTGCATAATATAATGCAGGGATGTCCAACGTGTAGATCGCAGGCAACATTATAGACCGCCAAATATTTACGAGTGTCCCACTATTCTTAGCAAAATTGTCGCCATATCATTAAAACGATTAGAACGCTTATAATATGTACAAACATTAAAAAATATTTGACGTATCTCATATTTTCTGATACTTTATCAGATACGGTTGCCAGTTTAGCTTATATGTCCTTATATTCGAATATATTTTAATAAACCCCAGCCCTCAGGTTACACTGGTTACCCGCTTGCTCACAAGGAGGATCAGAATCCATCCCGCCGCTATTCTGAAAATTAAGGATCCCTACTAACATCCTATAACACACCCCTTCATGACAATCCATTCTAAGCATGATGAAAAAATAATATGACGGCGATAGTCTGGTAGTACATAAGAGATATATAGCAATTAGTATTATTGACGTATTTGGCTAACTACCAGATGATTTCGGACCTTCTTTCTGTTTCTTTTCTTATGAAAGGTTGTGTGATCAAATAAAGGTAACGAGTGCAGAACACAAGACATAAAAATGAACATTAAAAAGCAGCGTTTGTCTTTTTTTTTCTTTTATAATATAATAATGAACGAATCTTCAAATGGGAACAATTTACAATTTAACTATTTTAATGCTCTAAAAACATCTTGGTGTTAGAGCAATAAAGAGTAAAATCATAGTTGATGTTAAGTCAATTGTTGGAGATCGTTTCCTATTTGCAACCTACTGACATAAAAGTAGTAAATATAATTTTTGAAGCTCTCAAACTTGAGGATTCCCAGGCTCTCGAAGTATTGTCATTATTGTGCTAAATAAAGATCTTGATATCGGAGTGGGTATCTCTCATGTCAAAAATAAATTTATTATTAGAAAGACGGGCGAAAATTTCAATGGATTAAAATGAACTGTTGGAACCTAAAAGCTCAAGGAAGGATGCATCCGGGAATCAAATGATATATGACAACAGAATCATAATCCATTCTCCACGTGAGGATGTGAAGGAAGATGAGAGAGATCTTGTTTTTGAAAATTATGGAACTATCGTCAACGAGGTAAGTGTCTTTAAGAATGGTAGTCTAAAAGGACTTAGAAATGGGAACTCGGGCGATCGAAGAATTTTGTAAGGTCCACAAAGAAAGTATGGAGGCTTTGTAATTTCTTTAACACAATTAACGATTTATTGGATGTGGACGCCAATGACATTACGCTATTTGTTGAAGCAAACTCAGAAAGACTACTGATCAGGAGAATTGAAATTCTTTTGAATGCGTTTGGAAAATACTTTGTTGTCTACCATAATTCCTAAAATGTATCCAAAAGTATTTATGGATAAACTCATAAACCGTAATTGGAAAGGAGAGCAATTATCTCAAATACAGCTCTCTACCTATTTTTAAGATGGGAACTATTCTATCTAATGAAGCTATTGGGAAAATATCCACATCATGAGGTGATATTCATCGTATCCTTTGGTCTGGAGCACTTATATATGAGTCCAATACAACGTTAGACATCCTTCACCACAACACATCAAAAAAATATTTCTTCCAAAATATAGAGGGACCCGGTTTCCTGGAGGATCTAACCTTACGTAATGATATTATAATAAATCAATATCTTGATAATCAACCCTCCTCAGTCTTAGTACGAGAGAAATTTAGTTCTCCTCCGAAAATATATGCGAAATACCACATTCCTCCGTCTCTCTGACATTAGTAAATGTGTTATAAGCAACAGCTACGAAGTGGTGTTAATAAGCTATACGACTATTTGAATCTTTTAGACTTACTTTGAACCTGGCACAAGAAAATCTAAGACTCGTTGCTCCACATAAACAATGACAAGGGGTTCACAGCACAACTTCAAATATCGAATAATCTTATTTTTACGACGCTCTATGAAAAGACTGTAGGGATAACTTTTCATTTTACCTTTCATGTCTTTGTTGATTGTCTTCATGTTCAGATTTTAAAGGGAGCCATATCATTGAATGCCAATAGACAAGAAAATATCGAATCGAATTTAACCAAAATGATGATATTGTCTGGAGTATCAAATAGTACAACTTCTTCGGATAATATTAAGGCATTGGATTTTTCTTTGTCTAATGTTAAAGGCCTTATTTGAACCAGTTTTGTGCTTATCAACCACTGGAGACTGAAGAATTACAGATACTTTTTACATTTGCTACAGCGCGATACTTGGCCGCCTTCTCCTTGAGGATTCCAAATTCCTTTGTTGGGTTCTGGATGACAATATATGTAGATCAGATTTGGTCCGAAAATATCAGCAAAATATTTAAACACTTTGGAAGGAATTATTTAATCTTATCAAACTTTTGGGAAGTAATTGTTTTGAATTTGAATTTTAGACTTTTGACTCGGCTCTTAGTTTTTGTTTAAAATGTTTCATTATTAATGCTCGTTTTACTTGTCACATTCTATTTTTATTTGTTTTAGTAGATCTGATCATGTTTTACTTTATTGCCTGATTTTTTTTATTGCTGTGAATCAGCACGTCCTGAAAAGTTCTTCAGAAGGGGAATAATTTTAAACTAAAGTATTTATTTATGTTACCTATAATTCAATTCCTCCAACTTCGTATTTTATATTAAAAGTGTTTATGAGCCTTAATAATAATTTAAAAAATATTACCTTCGAAACATGATCCTTTATTTTACTTGAATTTTGTATGATAGCCACATTTTTTTAAGAACTGTATTCAAGATAATTTTAAAAATAATTTATTTTAAGAATGATATAACGTTTTTTATCAACTATTATTAAACTTAATTTTCATATATATATTTATTTTATTTCGAAATATGCCTTTAAATTGTAACTGTACTCTAAGAACGTGATTTCTACGAAGCAGCTTTCAATGTCAAACCTAATACAGATGAAGGTTTTAATGGGTATTATCGTGTTCTCGACTTAAATATCAATAGTATATGTGAATTTGAAGAACCTTTTCAAATTATTTCCTAGGATACTTGGATATTGTTGGGGGAGTTGTATCAAGTATGACCTTCACGCAATTTTAACCAATTGGCCCATTAAAATCTGAGCACTTTCAATTTTAAACTTCAACAAGAAATAATTTATTGATTAAGAATAGAATTTCAACAAAATTAAGTAAATAAATAGATGTGCGTCTGAGCTCACTTAATCAATAATGTAGCCGTCCTTAGCGGCAATAATGGATTCCAGGCAGCGGTGGAAGGCCTGGCACCCACTGCGGATGTTGTCCTCTGTCATTGCTTCCGGATTTCCGGATACTGTCTGACAGTGGCTTTGAGGGCATTGGTGTCAGCCTTGATCTCGACATGCATCCTAAAGGTATAGTCGAGGGTTTAGCATCAGAGCTGTAGGGGGCCAAAAGTGTCAAAAAAGAAATCAAAGGACTCATTCAAAAGAGTCTTGCAACAAAAGAGAATGGTTTCTTTTATTGCTGTTGTCAAAAGGGGCTTCTCCACCCTCACAAGGCTCTTCCCACCCACTTTTTCTATAGTTTTCAAAGCTGCTCACAGATAATATAACATAACGTCTTGACAGCAAATTTGCTCTTCTCCCAAACTTTCTTCCAATATTTCAGGGTTACCATGTCATTTATGGGTTTCTTTAAATTTTACATAGCGGTAGGCCATATTCTATTACGGACATTTAGCAAAGGGTTACTTGGTATTGTTAGGGCCAAGGAAGGATCTAGAAATCACATTGACAATGGTCAATATAATTTCCTTAATGTTTAGACCCTTCGGTGCTGGAAAGCATTAAGGTATTCCATACTGTATTATAATATAGCGCTTGTATATTATATGAAAAAGTTTGTCTAGATGAGAAGTCCATCTTTTATTTATGTCAAAAAGTTACCAAATCGAAATGCGTAAAAAAAAAATATGCAAAAAACATTTTGTACTAATTTTGCAAAAAAAAAAGATTAGGAAATAGCATTTAATTGCATCGTAGAAAGGAACACAAAACTACCACCAATAAGTTATAATATCGTCGAAAAAATAACCCCTGATAAATGGTTCATTTTTGCAAATATTGCAAAAATTATGTATTAAAGTGTTCCGGAAATTGAAAATACAAAATTATGAAGGTATATAATTTTACGTTCAAAATGCATATTGGATTTCCAAAATTTGGAGGAAAAAAAAATGGAAAATTATTCAGAAAATGACAGATATTTCAGTTAAACGTTAATTTTACAAATTTCTACAAACTTTATTTTCTCTACACATCCAATATTACTGTGTGGGTCCTTATTTAGGACCAAGGACCACAGTCCCATTTCTTGGTCTCGGTCTTCGTGACGTCAATGTGTGTGTTTTTCCTTTTTTAAATAATTATTTTATATAATAGGATAAATTATATCACTAAATAATAATAGGACATGTTCGTATTATATAGTATTCTAGTGCAAAAAATAATATTTTTTGCAAGATATGTGCTATAATCTTAATACATACTTTATATACATTATTTGTCTTAATAAACAATCTAAATTGAATGAAAAATTCCGAGGACCGATGGTTAAGAACCGGTCTTCACAAGCAACGAAAGTCCTAAGGAACAGTCTTTGGGACTGACGGTTCTAAGACGGGACTGCACCGAATAAATAAGGACCGAAACAACACTAAATATTACATCATCTTATTGTAAGTTCAAGCCCTTGAGTTGTGTGAATAACGTAGTTCCTTGATAACACGGGTCAGGGAAACTGTGGCGGTGGGTAATGATCCCCCTTTCGGACCAGTGGTTCACTTGCACAACCCGTGGGTCGGGTTGTATCATAGTACATTAGATGGGGTCCATGGTACTCAGGCTAGCGAAGGCGATAGGTTTTGATCCTCTATGTGTAACCCGTGGGGCGGGGTGTATTATAATATATTAGAAAGGATGGTTGATATTCATACAGTGGTGGCAATATGTTTTAATAACCCATAGTGACCAGCTGTCTCCCTGCACAACCTGATGGTCGGGGTAGATTTTACATAATAGAATGGAGTCAATCTTGACAATTTCTTATCATACAATAGTTTGATTGTCTAAATACAATATAAATTCCAATCAAAATACACTAGATTATCAAATTGTTTGCATGAGATTGTATTATAATCAAATCCTTAATCATCAATTTGCTTGTAATAGTTGTTCAATAATCAAATTACACACAATTATTTTACTTGCCAATATAAATTAACTTTAAATGACCACTCTGTTGGAAATTTTATAGATTGTCCGGACATTTTGCACATTGCCCGTAACATACATTGTACAGATTATGTATGGGGAATAAAAAAAGGACTAGAGACATATAAATACGATACTCCTGTTCTAGAAAGATCCCAACGAAGTATTATATGTTGATACTTCGTTGGGCATCACTTATTATCAATACATGTACCGCATCCTTTGCTAAGCATAAAATGTTAATAATTAAAAACTAACTAATTCTTCATTATGTAGGATTTGACGTTTCGTTTAATGAGTTAGATATATTTAAATGAAACTTATAGGTACTATGAAATAAGTAAATGTGGGGTTTCTTGTAAATGTAAAACCCACATAAATCCCAGGACAGAAACCCTGGTGCATACAACAATTGAAAGTTGAAACAAAAATTATGCTGCCAATAGATTATTATGATCATTGAATACATGCTTGATCAAATTGTAAGTGAATTTTACAATATTTAGTTTATTAGTAGCTGTTATTTGGAAATTATTTTATGATGTTCTGGTTCCATTTTAATAGAATTATTAGGTTTTAAGGATTTCTTAACACCTTATTAACTATGCTTAGCCATATAATTTTGTTTCAGTGACTTTTGTTTATGAATTACTATAAAAAAGTGATTCAACAGTATTTTTCAGGGATGTAAATATTTCTTAGAACTTATTAGACCAAACTTTTTATACTCATACAAACAGTCGTAAATATTAATGATGTAAATAATCCGGCCTTTAACAAGCTCAAACAAGCACAATCTTTCAGTTTGATAGCAATTTACCAAGCCAATAATAATACATATTCAATATTTGAACATAGTAAACTATTCTTGTTCCAAAATACTCATAAAGGTTAGATGTTCGAAGACTTGAATGTTTTCCGAAGTCATTTATTACATTTTCTCATGAGTATGCTTATAAAGAATTAAAGTTGATGATTCGATACGCCAGAAATGATGTCAAATCTTCCAAATTATAGGAACTTTTAAGTAAGCCCTAAGATACTACCATTGCCTTAGCTCTTGTCACATCGAAACCAATGTGACTTGATGTGGAACAAGCTAGCTAGGATCAATAAACACTATTAATAAGAATTGCTTACTACATGACGTCATTATTGACGTAAAAGACTGAGATATATATATATACTGATGTAAATCCTGTGTATTTTTTAGCTGGTCCACTTTTGTGGAATTGGTAATATGAAGAATGAATTTTCTTTTCATTATCTATAGTCGTTATTATTTAACACCTGGGTTGTGAACTAATTTTCCTTCTACATTCAATACATTCTAAGCCTAATTGAACATTCGTGTGTGCTCATAAAAGACAGAGAGTAACTTTTAGGATTTTTGTCGAGTTATAATTATAAGTCTATGTTGTGCTCAGAGTAGAATTGAGGATTGATACGGAGTAAATCTTGCAAATTTACTTGTTTATTTTTTTCTCCTCCTCCTCTGTCATCACAGCTGATTGTAGCTGATGTCAGGAAACGTCATGACAGCTAAACTGCTCTCTTTCAAAACATTATTCAAATGTTGATTTTTGGTTTCTTTTTTCAACATTCCCAAATTCACACGATTTTCATCACTAAATATATAAGTCTGACTATGCCACAGAATGCTGTGCATTTCTGGGGGCATGTACACCCAGAACACACCTCTAAATACGGAGCATTTGGTAACAGTACGAATTAATGCTATAATTCAAAATAAATTACAAAAACAAACCTCTATTTTAAAGACCCAAGCCCTAACTTTATTTACCAAGCTTTTCAACTTATTTATCCAACCAAACCCAAGATTTTGACATTTTTAACCAACCCTTCATAAACTAAGCCAATCCCAAGTATAGGCATTTTTACAACTCAAGTAAATACATTTTATTGCATTTTATTTAATTTAAAGCAAAATTATTCAAAGCTTTTCTGTAGAGCTCGAAAGATTTGAATAATCAAATCATTGTAAAACTGCTGATTTAACGATTCAGTCCTCAATTTTTTACAAAAATGTATAATTTTTGTATTTTTTTTTAATGTGCCAATAATTAAAGTTATAATTACTTAAGTAGTTTTGTGATTAATTTAAGAATTACATGATGCCTTCCTCGATAAAAAAGAGATTATATTATAATAATAGCATAATTATTTTAATTAGCAGAAGTACCCGATATTGGTCGGAGTTATTAAGCGGTGATAAACAGACAAAATGACGGGAAAACTTTGCTTTAATAATACAGTATAAATTTCGGTGAGTGTAAGAAATATAAGAATGTCATAAAAAACACATTAAGAGATAACATATAGTATTTGACATGTACCACTTGACAGTTGAAAGGTAATTTCATATTTTTATGCTTATATTAGAATAGTATGTTTAGTCAATAAATGACGTTCTTAGTTCATATACACAAATCGATTTTTGGGATAAACAAAGATATGATGTATTCTCTATTCAGCTGTTGTCGTGAGTAGACTCTTTCTGAGTTAAAGAAGGTTATTTATTTATAAATGATAAAGACTATGAATCTATCTTTGCTATGCCAATATTATACCAGTCTGGGACCGTTATATTTTTTCTTCGCCCAAACAAAAAATAGTATTTTCAAGTACAATGACGTCATACAAAGTTTAAACATAGATAGTTCAGATGAATTTTAATATCACCGTCTCTCGTGGAATACGGAATTCTGAATTGAGCATCCCTTGAGATAGATGATCAAGTTAGAAGTCTTTCCTTCGATTCTTACTATCTTCCTTTGGTCTTTACTCTTGGAGAACATAAAAGTCCACATATAAAATTATTATCATAAGACTCATTAAGTATTACTCAACTGGTTTGTTTGTATAATGGAATGAATAGATTTATATTATAGGTATACAGTATTTGATCTAGAAAATATAATGTACTTTTGATATTTTTTTGAAAAAATCAATTACGATTGATCTAGAAAAAAAAGAAATTGGGTCTCTCATAATATATGAGGCCAAAAAAAATCGGTTCATAAAGTGAAACCGAAAACAATCGATCCACGGTCTGAGACTGTAGTCTGGACCGAAAAATTGGTACAAATTGGTCTAAAAAAAACCGAGTCTCAAGATTAGTAAGTACTTAGTATGCCAAAACTTAACATAGCTATTAGCAGTGTTTGTCGTTTATTTCCCTTTTCTTTTGATAGTCGAGGTTACAATTGGAAATATAAGCTCGTTACAAGAACTCTGAAGCTCATAATTTATATATCTAACTATATTGTCTATGTGTTTATCATATATTATACATTAAATGACTACAAAATATAGTCACTTGACTGAATTGTGATTGATTAATCTTATAGCTAAAATTACTAATTATTAACTAGTTATATAGTTTAGTGAGCATTTTGATAATGTTTTCCGATAGACTTTGCTCGGTGGCTTAATGACTAAGTAAATTTATTATTCAATTTTTTAATTAAATATAACAAGTAGCCCTATCTAAAGAAACTCAAAGGGAAGAGGAAACAAGAGTTGAAATAATAATACAACGAAAAACACATTTGCTCAAAAAGGACTATGGAATGTGAATATGACTTTTACAGAGCACGAAGGGAAATAAAAATGTAAGGTTTATCTACAAAAATCCCATTCCTAATAATGACACCAGTCTAAAGATGAACAGAGCGGAAGTAGACAATTTTTTTTTCAGAATTCAAAGTGATGATTTTTGCCTCGTTCAATGTTTGTCTCTTTAAACCTACCTACAGGTACAAGGAATATTCAAATAAATGTATTTAGTATTTCCAGACCTACTTATATTATATAGTTCTTATTCATTTGAATTATACTCCAACAAATCACTTGTACCGATAAAATCTTCCAATTCGAAATATATGAATAAACTGATAACTAATTTTTTTATTCTATAATAATAATTATATAGAATGGTTCAATATATTTTTTAGATGTAAGAGATTAATGTCATATCACAAAATTCCTGAAATTGAAGATCCCAAGCCGAGTAAAATCTATTTAAAAATGGTGATATGAAAGGAAATGTTTAATTATATGAGGGTGGCAAAATGTTCTGAAGTCCTATATTGAAGAAAAGTAAATCTTTATGTATCAAGATATGACAACCTTATGAGATTTGTTACATATTAGTTAGATTCATTTTGATATGAGTAAGTAAGAAGGTTGAAAATCCTTGAAGAACATTATCTTGATTAAATTTTATCATTATAAATTACATAGATACAGAAATATATAAAGTTACAGGTTGGGAGTGGGAGACAGACGTCTTTTTGAATATAAACCTCGAGTAGAATAATTCAGCTACTCTACAAAGAGATTCGATAGGAATGTTCCTGGTATGGAGAAAAAGTTTGACTATTTAACGTTAAACTTACTCATTGGTTATTTCAGATCAGTTGAGTTCATAGAATTGATAAATTAATTGGTCAAAACAATATCCCAAAAGGAAGAAAAAAATGGACTCCTTTTTGGTAGGTGGGGAAGGGGGGGGGGTGTTAAAATTCAATTCAATTTTAGCCCATATATTTGGATGCAAGAACATTTTTTAAGCACTTTGAAAAAAATACTTTTTAATTTTTGGGCCAAAAAAAACCCCTACACCATAAATTACTTTTTTTACCCATGAATACGTATTTTTAATCTATTTTCAAAGTAATAAGAAGAAACTTGGGAATGTCGTGATCATTAAAGCCTTTTTATGCTTAAAGAAATAATTATATAACATTTTGATGTTAAAAGTACAGTTTAAAGGTCAATATGGTCAGCTTCTAAAAAAAAAATATTTTGGTGCGTGTACTAGGGTGCCCAATTTTTAGGTTGATTAGTTAATTCGATCTTCTATTATATTTTAATGAAGTTTTTTCACACTATTTTCCATTTGTAAAGGGATTCAGATGTTTGAACTTGAAAGTTATATGGCTGAATTTCAGAAGTTTCATTTTCAAAATTATATCGGTTAATTAATTTTTTCATTAAACTCCCTTTTCTCAACTGATATATAAGAATATAATCCTTATTTTTCATTTTGAAGAAAAATAAATTGTAGAGCAACGAAATACTTGCGATACTCAAATGATCAGAACCACTCTACTTTCTTCCGATTAGCAACATCCACAAATGTTTAATACACAAAATTAGTATTTAAGATGAAAAAACTGTTGATTGATCATATCTAACCAAAAAAGTTTAGACATGTATTTAATGATTTATTATAGAAAGTAATCAGAGCATCAATAGATACTATTCCATGATGGTGATTGCCATACAAAGTTGAAACTATAATGAAATAACATTATTTATTTGATATGATTATCTTTCTCCTGAACATTGAAAGATAAATAAAATCAACTGGAACCAATCAATGTATCAGAACCATGTGCAAAGTGTTACATTTCATGACATTATTAATATTGAACGATTTATTTCCAATGGTAAATATGGATCCTTTTAAAAGAAAAGTATAGACAAAATAGGTCAGAATTTAATGTATTGTACTATGGAATTAGGTTTTTGAACGTATCTTGTACATTTGTTTTCTAGCATGCTTAATATTTAATTTGTTCATTTTCATAAATTAATACCATCCCCTACTATTGGGATGATTAACTCCTGAATACTCTAACTGTCTTCTCTTTTTCAATTCTTCTCTTATAGGGATTGGTTAACGACCGGCACAACTTGTCTGCATATGCACAGCGCTAGTATCGGATGAAACCCTCATAGGATTTGAATCGATAATTATGACTGAAAAGGATATGAAAGTGAAAAAATCAAGCTCAATGATAAGTTTATATCACAAAAAATAAGGGGTCAACAAAAGAGCTATGTAAAGATTGATATTTAAAAAAGTATTTAATTACTTAGAGAATTTCACAATTAACAAAGTTGATGAAATTATTTAAATTGTTGCGTTATTTTATATCAAAAAAAATTAAAATTACTTTGAAATAAATGAAACAGAACATGAGTTATTATAAATTTTAAAAGTATTCATCTAAATTTAATTTATTATTTCTGAAATATCTTTAGTCTTATGAAAGATTAGCAACTACAGACGTGTTGAAGAATTACATTGAAAATAATGGTTCCCAATTTCTCTAATACAGTCTAAACAGATGAATAATCAATAAATTATTAGGGTAATATAACATTTGAATTATATGATATGCCACAGAATACTTATATTTTAGTAATTTTTATTAAAAAAGTCAAAAATAAGACGAATATTATCTCGATCATCCATGGAATATTCAATTTTTCCATGAATCTTATTACCAGGCACTGTAAAACCGGCATTTAAAATTATTATTTCATTTTTTTTGTGCAATTTTTTATACAAGTTACAACTTGTATAAAAATTGCAAATTGTACTCAACATATATAAAAGAAAGCAAATTTTAACCTGGATAATAAAAAAAGAATTAATATTTATTAATTAAGAAAACCATGTCCAGTCTCGCTCTCGCCTTCTTTACGTCTTCTTCAAAATCCCAATAATTACTGATGATTCAATTTATTATCTATGAAGTATATTTGTGTTCAAATTGTAGTCTGTCATTTAAATTTAGTGTTGTGTCTGTCCTTACTTATTCAAATCAGTCCAATCTAGTCTTAGGATCGGTCCTATTGGTCTTAATGACTTTCTATCCTTGGGTCCGATTCTTAGGACCATTGGTCTTAAGGACCGGTCCTTAACTGTTGGTCCTTGGAAATATTTGGAATAAACAATATACATGAAATATGTTCTAAGATTATTTATTGCCCATTTGCACATATCATGTAAAAAATATTTACATAATACAAACATAATTATTATGTATACTATGAATAATTGTGAATTAGTTTACTAATTTATTATATTATATTAGTTAATAATAAAAAAAAGGAAAAACACCCTCATTGACGTCACGAGGGATCAATTTACATTCCTTAAGGAACGACAAGTGGGACTTGACTCTACTGGATGGAACTGGACTAAACTAAACCGAGGTCCTAAATAATGACCAACACAAAAATCATTATTATAAGAGAACAAATTTGAAAAAGTTCTCCTTTTTTGACGATCTTGTTTATCAATTGATTTATTTTAAACTGAATTGAAGACCGTTAAAACTGATGATATTTAAAAACACTAATATTTACATATGAAACTATAGTTAAGTTCGGATATTTGTTATTAAGACTGAAGGATATTAATAGGTAACTCCAATTACAGTGCAATATTTAAATATTTACTCTGAAAACTCATAAATTGTTATACTTAGAATTGATATTTCATGCAGTTTGAACGAAAAATCCTGAAAAAGTATTGAATAATTTTACAGAATTCATTTGAAAAATATTATATCCATTTGTTCTCCTTGTAGAAAAGTAGAAAATGAGAAATTAATATGTAAATTTACTGTATGTGTAATATACATTTACAAGTTGGGTTTTTTAAATCCGGAACAAGTTTAGCCCTCAATATCTTAACAACCTTTGAATCTATGTTTATTAAAATGTGTTTATCAGATGAAACTGACAAAATTGTATAAGAAAAATACATATCCTTGGCATGTTCATTGAATACAGATGCCGTGTGGCCATTATTGTGTCTCTCCATGCCTTGGACACCCTCAAGGACATAAAATCATCTGTAGAAAATTATACAAGAGAGCTGAAATTTATGATAAAAAAATTCAGTGTTACACTAGAATTTTAAAATAGTGTGGTTTGTCCAAATCGTATAATTGGAACAGGATTTATTCCAGAAAAACTAACATTTTTAAGACCTCTATGTTTTGTGTAAGGAAATGCGGGCTCTTACCTCGCTGGATCTGAACCCATTGAGCTACTAGTTTTAGGCTGCCTTGGAGGAAGAGTTCTATAAACGTTCGGGGTAGTGGCCAACATGAACCTCAAGACCGGTGCCAGGTTCAAGACCAGGATGGAGGCTGTGGTTGAAGTTGGAGGCTGGTTGGTTTGAGTGATTGACTTCACTATGGCTCCCTACATGTAAAAGCAAAATATTTGTAAAATGGTTAATAAATTTTGGGAAAAAATTTTAATATATGTTCCTTAAATTTTCTGCATTTAAAATTCCCCACCTATATATTAGGATGTCTCTTATTATTTAAATGTCCGGGTGACCGGGTCAAAATACGTTCCTATTGATAAAAAATACAGTTGGCAGAGTTTCATCAAAATTGAAAAATATTTAGAGGTGTCTCAACGGCTGCAAAGTTTTGAAAATTGCCAATTTAAAAAAAAAAAGTTACTTCTTCATCGATTATCTTGAAAATAGTTCACAATACAACTTTTTATGTATATAATTTTTTTAAGATGACGTAATTTACTTTAAGACATATTTATGTCATTTTGAGAAAAATATCTATAATATGAATTATAATGCTAAATAGTTGAAGAGATAAGTAATACATATACAACTTCTTGAGCGTTTTACATTTTTACTATTTTCCTTCTGCAAATCCTGATTCTTTGTTTTATTTGTATTTGTACTTAATTTGATGTTAAATTAGTCACATATATCACTCCTGCAAAAGTGTCCTAAATAACACAGCACACTCTATGAAGCTCTCTGTTGTACCTTTTTTTACAATTTACAACCATTTGTCAAGAAACTCTACTCGTATTATATTTATGCAACAAAAATATTAAGGAAGGAGAAGAACTAGGGTCTACTCAATCAAATTTTAAAAAGTCCTCCAGAAGTTGTATCAGCTATTGATTGCAGAAAAGTGTCAAATCAAAAAGCTGTTTTTATAATATTAGCAGAATCTGTCAAGAGTATGGCCAAAAAAATTAGTGAGTTTGCTCTTAACCAAAGTACTATTCCTAGTAAGAAAATTGAATATGGATTAAAAAATATTAAGAAAAATTTCCAATATAACATTCCCCTGGGATGGTAAAATGATGTCCAATCTAATTAGAAAAGATATGGTCGATCATCTCCCAATAATAATATCTGTAAGAGGAATTCCCAAATTACTTTGTGTTTCCAAGCTTCCACCTGGTACAGGTGAAGCGCAAGCTACTGCAATTTTTGAAGCCGTTCAAGATTGAGGAGTAGCACAGAATATGAATGTTATGTGTTTTGATACTATTAGCTCAAACACTTGTAGAAAAGCTGAACTTTTTTTTAGAGAGAAAATGCTTCATAAAAAGTTATGACCGTTTGCATGTAAACATCACATTACAGAATTGATAATTAGCATAGTTTTTAATGTATAAATGGGTGGTACCACTTCTACCAAAGTTCTCATATTTAATATCCAGAGGAGTACTAAATATAATGTCCACCCCGCATTCAGTCAGACAAACTTTGTTTTATTAATATGCATATAAATTGTCATAATCAAGAACAATGATTCCCAACCTTTGGGTCGCTAACCTCAAATCGGGTCGCCCGACAATTTCTGAGGGGTTGCGTTTTAATGACCTTTCAAAAAAATGTTGTATGATACCGAATGTCCTTGTCTTACATTCTCGTGTTAATATCATTATTCTCTAACTATAATATCACACTAAAATAAAATTTATTATGTAAAATTTCAGATTGCCCATGCTAAATCGAAAAACAAGTATTAGGACTCTAATGAATATAGTGAGGAATTTTTAAAGTATGAATTTACTGTCATAGTTGAAGTAGGAATTGAAAAGCCACAATGGGTTATTTGCAATAAAATTATGTGAGCCCAACAAGATGAAACGCCATTTTGACGCTAAATATCCTAAATTTGTAAGCACAGAAGTCAGGTATTTGAAGAACAGGCTGATTGCATCAAAAAATAAAACAGGCTTAATTTTGGAGGCAAATATTAACAAAAAAGTATGGTAGCAATTGAAGCTTCAAAATTTGGTAGCCTGTAGAATCGCCAAAGCCAAGAAACCTCTCATCATTGTTGAGGATTTGCTGCTACATATACATTGTTGGAGCTATTTTTTGAGCTGAATATGTTAACAAATTGAATACAATATCCTTGTGTAAGAAGACTGGAACTAGTTAGCTCCAAAAATGCAGTGAAGTAGGATCAACTCAACTAATTTTTTTTTTTTTGGAGTCAACGCAACTCGGTAAATGTTATCAAGAATTCACGGTAGCAAAAAGGTTCGGAACCACTAATCAAGAATTACACTTATTTTAGAAGTTATTCTTTGAAATAAAATACTTTAATACGTAGCTATTGATGAAAAAAAATCAAATATTAATTTTTTTAGAACAAAATTTCAAAAATGAACTGTCAAATATTAATTTTTCTGGATTAAAGATTCAAAAATCCACAGCTGTTAACCAAAAATTGAAAAATTATTATTGTTGGATATTTGGGGGCTCAGACTACAGCCCCTCAAGGCCACCCCCTGCGGATGCCCCTGGCAATAATGGATCCAAACATCATATTCATTCTTAATACTGTTAAACATGTATATTTGTTAAACTTTTCAGATGCTTACATTGTCTTAATTCATGACTTCATGTATCATATGATGATGCATATGTTAGAAACCAAAAGATGCTAAAATATATTTTTATTGTTTATAATATATTTAATAGCGTAATTAATTAGTTCATATTCTCAAAGTTATTATATTTTCTATCCACTGAATTTTATTTTGATAAAAAATTGAGTTTAGTTTTTTGATCATTCATAGTACCTACTTAGGTCAATCAATATATTTTATACATTAAAGCAGTTGGCCTTATTATCTTGGAAATATGGATGAATGGAAATATGGGGGAACATTACAATGTATTACGAAATAAATTTGCCTTTCCAAAAAATAAATTATTAAAACACCTTACTACATTATGTCATATTATTTGTAACTTTTATTAATAATGGTAGCTGGATTGAAATTCGCTCTTCATTAAAAGAAATGTATAAAAACTTTCAAATCTGAATAACATTGGTTGATACAAATTATATAAGCTTATTGCTTTCAAAAGAATTTATGAATTATGAGAATAATATGCACAGGATTATATTTGAGGGGGGCATTTCCAAAAATCAATAGTTACTCACAAAAAATTAATTTTTATTGTAAAAAAAATTTGAAACATGAAATTTCAAATGGTAAAAAAAAACCACAGCTATTTACAAAAAATGGAATTTTTTCTTTTCTGAATAATTTTCCCGAATAACAAAAATATTAATAGGATAAACTAAAAATTCCTTAATTAGGGGGGGGGGATATATCCCTATAGTCCACCCCCTGTAGGCCCCTGATGCATAAGACATATTGTGCCTTGATAAGCCCATGAAAAAAGTTATTTAAGACCCAGTCATAGGCGTAGGAAATGATAATTTTGTAGGGGACGATTTCAATTTTGCCCGAAATTATTAATCACTAATTTGATTCACATCATATACCACAGCGTAACTTCCGTCACACAAAAATTTACACTCTGTTTTGTTGTGTGCATAATTAGTTCTTTAAAGTCTGGTCTGCTAAATATATTGCTCTTATTAATAATTATTTCAGGCCCATCAACAGGAAATGGGGGCTGTAGTCTCCCCTCGAATTAAGGAATGGTTTCTTTTAAATATAATTATTTTTTTCCAAAAAATTTAATATTTTAAATTTTTTTTCAAAATTTTAATTTTGGTGAAAAGTTGTGGATTTTTGTAAATTTTCAAAAAAAATAATAATTTTCCGATTAAATTTCAAAAAATTAATATTTGAAATTCATTTTTTGAAATATTCTACAAATTTTTTTTAATTTTTGTGTATAGCTTTGGATTTTTTAATCCATTTCCAAAAAAATTTAATTTTTCATTTTTTTTTTTTCCAAAAAATTCTAAAATCCAATCCCCACCCCAAAAAAATATCATCCAGGGGACGCCCCTGCATTTATCCTTACTTTGATAATTTAAATGCAAGGTACGTCTATCAAAGTTGCCGTCGTATAATTTTCATTAGATTTACACAAACGAAGATTTCGACAATTTTTACATCGTAAATCGTAAATACTTTTTTAAATTAAAATTTATGCTATTAACTTAGAGCTAACGCTCAGCATCTCACTTTAAAATTTAAATAACCGAGTTTAACGCTTTCTTTATTGTTCAGGATGTAGTTAAAGATGGTCTGGATGTATCTGATCGACCCTGTAACTCATTATATACAAAACATAAAAAGAGGCGTTAAAGGCATTCGTGACAAAAGTCATCAATGAATTAATTTACATGACTTTGAAAAATATTATTAGAAATATAATACGGAGTTTTTAGTGAACGATGTATTTCATACATCATTTAATTAGGGCTATTAAACATGATGCTAATGAGTATATAAAATATTAAAAATATTCCACAGATGTAATAAACAATCCTACAAAATAAATAATTATTATATGTGTTCAATTACAGAGTTAATATTTCATCAATTAAATAGATTGCAAGAAAACTATTCCAGGGCTCAGCATTAAGGTGCAGTCTTCAGGTGGGTTATCACATGTAAAAAACCTGTAAGGAAAGAGGGGGCAAATATCAAGCCGTCTGCAGGGGTAAGGTGGAAGGGTTAGCCCCGCCCCCACCCAAAAAAATGAAGTGTTTTTTTTTCTTTTTACGATAATTTTTTTGGTCCGGATAAAAAAAGTTAGCAAAAACAAGGGTCAATATTTATTTTTGAAAGACTTATTTTCTTAAAAAATATCTCTTGGGCAAATATGCAGTTGAGCAAAAAATGCAATATTTGAAATATAATTTGTGAAAAAAATTTCCAAAAATGTTATTTTTTCTATTTTTTTTCTAAAAAAATTATATTTGAAATTTAATTTGTGAAATATTTTTCACAAAAAAAGAAAATTTTGTTTGAGCAATTAAATTTTGAAAAAATTAATGTAAAAAGTTTAATTTTCCCAAACTTCCTGTCCATAGTTTTTAGATTTTTTTTTTAGAAAATGTAATTTAATATTAGAAATTTAATACAAAAAATGCAACTTTTTATAAGGAAACAAAAAATCAAAAAACATTAATTCCTGGATTTTTTACAAAATAATTCCAAAAACCAAGACTTCCCCCAAAAAAATGTAATCCTGCGGACGCCCCTGAATATATTAATAGAAAAAAACTCCATTTCAAAAAGAAAAGAGGGCCCTGATTTAAATGCCCTGTTAGCAATTTTTGAACTTCCAAAATTGAATTTATACGAGGAGGGTCTGAAAAGTTTCCGACCTAACATAGATAAAATACATTTTTTCCATTTTTTTTTTTTTTTAATTCACTGTCATTGTAGCTCTACACAACTTTCTCTCTACGATGTTCCCATCTTTTTAACCTGTCAAAATGGTTTTCGGCATTTTTCTCTACAAATTAATTGTTCACAAGACACTTTTTTTGGCTTGATTACTCCAAATTTTATTGAGTTGGATCCGTTTTTCTGACGCAACACCCCTTTCTATGTCTGTTATTGTTTGAATATATAAGGTTACACTTTCAATATATATATATATATAGTTAATGACTGCTAAATACTCAATTTTGCCCATTTTCACAAAGTCACACACATGTGACAACGCACTCATATGACTGTTACATGACAACTGCTTGTCCAAAATGGGTGAAACTTTGGTGAGTAACCGTCAACAGATGCTGAACAGATGTATGAAGCTTTTATTTACGGGTGCTTCCATCTTCATGCTGAGATCGTACACTTTTCAGACCCCCCTCGTAAGACATATTTTAAAGCAATTTAATTTAAAAAAAAAAAAAAAAAAAAAAAAAGAGAGAATTGTTGAGGTCTGAAGATAATAATGTGTAAATTCTTTAAAAAAATTGTCTATTGGTCTGTTCCAAAATTATGTACGTGTACAAGCATGATAGATAAGTAGATCCAATGTTATTATAAAAAGGTTAGTCACCAAGAATTTTCAGTTCTCACTCAAAATTCAATAACATAACGGGCGACGTCTCATTGAATAATTGTAAAACCTAAATATAGAATTAATAAATAAGGAATCAAAGGGAAAAAAAATTAAATTACTAATTTCTTTACTTTTTATGTATTACATTTACCCATACAAATGCGCCCAATGACTTAAATATTAAAAGAAAAGAGAGAGTTAATTAATAAATCTGTTTTGTTTGCGCTACGATTTTCTTGTTGTCTTACTTTGTTTTAATAACAGTGTGCTAATCAACCTTTATTATTTTGATATGTCACCTATGAAGTTTTTAAAATAAACATATTCAAAACCAAATAATATATATTTTATATTTTTGTAAAGATATTTTTACTAATTAAAATATGGAATATTTTCCGTGAGTATTTCGTGGGATCAGAATCAAAAGATCCTATGTAGTAATTTTATTAATCAAAGAAAGTTGTTATGAAGTTTTGATTGTTCTTCATGGATACATTTTTTTCTGTGCAAGTCTAGTTTCAAGGGAAATGAGACTTCCTAAAGCAATGTTTTAAGAATATGTTTCTGAAATGTTTGCCGTGTAAATTACTCATTACTATGCCACTTGCTACAACATATTAGTCTAATAATTCAGAAAGGAATTGTCGTAATTGATGGTTACTATAAATTGACTTTGATTTTTATTGATTATAATGTCTGTTTACATAACTGTTGAAGGCAAGCATTGGTTAATTGAAGCAATTACACTAGTGAAAGTGAGTGAATCTAATGCATGTTTGAAGTTTAAGGTATATAAAAAAATATACAAGGTAGGGCCGCAAAACGTGGACTGTTAATTAATGTTTATTTTCTCATTACTATGAAAAGGTTTTGTGATTATTTTTGATATTCTGTTTCCGTCGTCCTTTTTACATGAACAAGCTATACTAATCATTTAGTCATTTCATCATCACGAGCGATCAGCAAGCAAAAAGGCAGCTCATCTCAAATTGCCAAGATTGTGGAGTTTATGTGATGAAAATTAGGGACATTGTTAAGTGTTCTAGGAGCCTGTTTTTATTATGTCGGTCAAGTTGACAAAAAAAAATGGAGAAGACCTCTCCAGGATATCAGGAAGTGTAAGGCCTAATTTAAAGAGGGATACGAAGTTCTTGTTATGTTTGGAGACGAATAGCCTTGCCAACATTTTTTCTGTGACTCCCAGGACCATCAGGAGCGCTATAATGCACAACTTAGGATTAGTTTCCTTCACAATGATCCCACACCACCTTCTGACTGGGGGAATGAAGTTCAAAAGACTCGAGAGATGCAAGAAAATCCTCACATGGATGAAGAAAAATGGGTCAATTGAGAAAGTTATCTCGCACAAGAAGATTTTCAGAGTAGATCAATTTCACAACTTCAGGTACGACTGCTGGCTTGTAGAAACAGGGGGTTTACTATACCAAATATCAGACCCAAACAAGTGCATGGCGTTGTGGCCTCTGATGGAAAGAAGATGTATCCGTCCTTTTCAAGGCTGGACAAAAAATTGGGCAGGAGGCCTACTGTAAGGTACTTATTGCCCATAGCTGTAGACCAGTGACCCGAAAGGTAACAACGTGTGGACTCAGGAAGGCACCCCCTCTCACACGCCGGTCAAGTAATAATACTTTTACGCAGATAACATGTATCGATTTTGGTACAAAGAGATATGGCCCCCGTCCTCACCAGATTTGAATCCACTGGACTTTTCTATATTTCCAAAAACATTGTTTACATATTTGTTAACATTATTTTTTTGCCTATTATTGAAAATATAAAATTATTGATGTATTTCTAAAATCTCTCGAGTCTATGGTTTGCTGCCCTACCCTGTACTTGTGGAGAATGAGCAAGTTCAGTAATTTCGAATTGCTAGAGATTAGAAGAAGAACAGTGGACTTGTAATTTTGGACTCCAGATGTTTTATCAATTTAGGAGTTCTTTCTTCTTGCAAGAATGAGTCTGTTAAAATAAATTTAGTATCTCTAGTGATGTAAATTGTTAGTATTTTTTAGCTGACACTTTTTTTCGGAATTGGCAATCTGAAGAATGATTTTTTCCCCCCTTAGCACGTCGTTCACTTATTGTATCACGCAACCTTTCCTCCAATTAGAAACAGGGAAAGGGCCGAAATCTGGTAGTTAGCCAAATAAGTCAATCATACCAGCTGCTATTTATCTCCCAAGTACTCCCAGATTATCATTTGAATATTATTTATGCAACATTTTTCAAATGAATTGCATATACATATTTCACAATATATAATTCTAAATAGTATTTTTTTTCCATACTGTATTATAATATTACTAGGATTACATTTGTATTTATATAAAATAGCCAAAATTTATTTATATAAATACTAAGAAGACCAATACATACATATATACTACGAGGAATTAACAAGAAATTGTATTCCTGTCTCTTTGACTACAGAGCATAAGTATAAAAAACTTATTACTTCGATTATTTTATAAGCTGATTCATTCTAGAGAAATTACAATTATGTCTTTAAAGAATTAAGTTATACCCTTTAAACACTTATTACATTTGAGACTAATAAAATATCATGAGTAATATATATATAAATTCATTTCAAGACTTTGAAACTGAATATAACTATATTTTGAAATTAATCAAGCATCTAAAAAACTATTGGAAAAAATAATTGTACAACAATAACCCTAACTATGTGAGATATATTTATTTTAAATCTTTCTAAAATTACGAACCAAAGGATACAGAAACATTAAACTTCTAACCGAACAAGAGAGATAATATTTTACTAGATCACAAGCATGGCTCCAAAAAGTGGAACCAATCTTAAGAATCTTAATAAAGAATTATGCATATCTTGCTTCAATCATTATTGCTCTAAGATTTTCTTATTTGATGGGATCAGTAATCATTAAATTACTGTAAGTAATTTAGCCTTTGCATTTTAAACGAAGATATTCCAGAACTATGTTTTTAGCAGAACGGATTTTCGAAGAAAAAAGATTATATTCTTTTATCTTCATAATAAGTTATATTGGTTGTATGTAAAAAATTTCTTCATTAATATATTTTATTTTGGTTTTCCCATTTGCTACATTTTTCTTCTAAGCCCACAACTTGTTGAATATGGATAATTATAACATGGTGTAGATTAATTTTAGATGAAAATCTCTTTTTTGACAAGTATAAAATATATTGGGAAAAGATCCTACAAAAAAAAATTCAAAAAAAAAAAAAAATCTTAAAGATAACAACTCTTAACTCCAATTTTGTCATTTTTAATTAATCTTCAATTTTGTGTTTGTGGTTTTTTACAAATTTGATTTTAAAAGTGACTTTTGACACTTTTACAATGTGTGAGCCCAAAATATATATTAATGTTATTATTTCTAAAGAGCTTAATTCAAAGTACTTACGTAGGTTGGAGAGAGAGAGGGGGTTTGAAATTGCAAACACAAGCTATAATATGGTACATACATTATGAGTACCAAATGCGAACAGGGGGTGTACTTAAATACCCAAAAACTTACATACATACATAGGCCAAAATGAATAATCACTTGGCGGAGAAATTTTGATTAATCCTCGCAACATTTTTAAAAGTTAACTAAACCTCCTCAAGTAATTTCACTTCACTCTTTCGAGGTTATTGTTATTTTCTTATATGTGTTTTACTTTAGGTCTTTGACAGGCTATTTAAAGTCTGAAAAACATCCTACACTAAAAGAAAGGAAGCAAATTACATATAAAAATCTACTATTATGTGTAATAAAATGAAGGTATTATTTCCTCATAAGGAAAAAACCTCATGTCTTGATTTCATTAAAATACAAATTGCATAACGTAATATGTAATTGTGATAAACATTCTAGTATTATATTTAATACTAATAATAATATCATTAAATAATTTAATGTGCTTATATCAATTTTATAGATAGTTATTTATTTACATTTAATAGTAAGTAGTGTTGGATTCGTGTTATATTTATAAAGTTCGAGCATTTGAATATAAAGTCGCATTGAGTTTGATTTTTGAGCATTGAGTCGTGTTGAGCTTGACAATACCTAAGATAAATAATTATGTGTGTTTCATTCACTACATATGGCAGTCAATTATTACTAATTAGTTATTAATCAGGTAATTTTAGAAAATATTTATTTGCATAACAAGAAATTATTTACAAGAGTTGTATCACAACAAACATAAATTAAATTAATTTAGGTTCCCATATATATATAGTTATTAATAGGGCTATAAATCGGTGAATACCTTTAATCAATTCTCAGAGGAACGAAATAAGCAAAAGTCGCACTCGAATTAAAGCAAGGGCAAAGTTAGGTTTGACTTTGATGGCGATCTTTAATTCTACTGAGAGTCTAACAAGGACTTAAACTTATAACTCAACAAAAATTCATCAATATTACTCTCCCTCTTTCATAGCCACTTGCAATTTAAACTTAAATGAAAGAAGAATGCTAACAGCCTTAAAAAACACTGTTCAGGTTACGAATAACAAAAATTCGTCCACAAGAAAATAAATAGGATTAACAATCCTAGTTAATTACAGGGATGTTAATATTTTCTAAATTGGTTTGGGCCTAAATTAAAATTAAAAAGTATATGTTGGTAAAAGCAATGCTTTTTATAATTATTCATCTCTATTTTGAACATTATACCCATAATACCAAGGAAACCCACAGTTTATAGTGATCTCTGCAGAGTTGGGCAAGTAAATACAACTTAACATATCTTTAATAAGTTAAGTTTAATAACTTTCAACTTAACTGGTTAATTATTTAAACATCATTATATTAACTTTAACTTAACTAGTTGTTTTTTTTATCAAAATTAACTTTTCAGTTTATTAATTAATTTTTTAAACTGCATTATCTTAACTTTAACTGATCTTGATTAAGTTAATTAGTTAAAATTAAATTAATTTTTTATTCTCAGTTGAAAAACTAAAAAACTTCCTTCCAATAACCGTTAGTTCTCCGATAATTTAGTTAAACATTGTGTCGACACTATCTGTTTTACTGAACTTTGAAACTGTTCATTTCCACACAAAATTGTTTTATATTATCTCCGAAATTTTTTATAATTTTACATATAGTTTAAAATTACATACAAATTCAAGAATCTAAAATTTTAGCTTTCTTTGTCCTTCATTTAATTAGTTAATTTCTCTTGCATTGCAACTTTTGTTTCGAAACTGAAATTGTTGGGAGTTTGAATTTGGTTTTTTTTCTTGATCGTTCAATTAAAAGCAGAGAAAATCCCAGTCATAGAGACCGTCAGAATAATTTTTATTATAAAACCATGATAAATCTCTCAATGGACAAACTTAAATAGTTATTTTTTAATATGGAAATTAATTTTGACGTAACCAAGGCTGGGTGATTAAATTTAACATAAGATACTTTATAGTTAATTAACTGAAACTTAACTTGTTTCAAAAATTAAACTCGAATTTTATCTTTAACTTAACTGGTTAATTTTCATAGAAATCGACATTAACTTTAACTCAACTGCTAATTAAAAAATGAAATTATAATTAAGATTAACTTAACTAGTTAAATAGATAAGCTAACTGCCCATCACTGGATCTCTGTCAGCAGTTATATTGTCCCTTTATGTTGGTTCCTCGACTTTATGGGTACAGTTTTGTATCTATACATTTGCTACCTCCATATAGTCCGAAAAGGGACTATATGGAGACAGCAGATTATAGAAATACCTCGACTAGTTTGAACTCTTAATAATATTAGCATAATGCAACGCCCTATAAGCATATTTATTGCTTTGATTATTTTCTCTTTCTTCCCAAAGGGAAGTTTTCTTCCTGTCTGCCTTTTTTTCTCTTTCTTTTTTCTTGCAGATTAACGCAATTCTTCCTTTTTAGAAAAAGTTTCGGTTCGAACTAGCAAATTTATCAATATTTTTAGGATCAGTTTACTTTAAATTTAGTAAAGTTTTTACTACTATTTCTACTTATTTTGTTCAAAGATGGATGGAAATCCCTTACTTTAAAGAATTTTAATTCACATTATCGTAACATTGTTATTGTAACAATAATTTGTCGGATATGTAGGTTGTTCGGCACTTAGCAAACACTTGTGTCTTAAACTGTCTGCATATAGTCTTTATGGAAAAAGTGGTTTGATTGGTTGTTCCCATATAGTTCACTGTTCCCATTAAATCTTTAAGTTAACTAAAGCTTTTATTCTCTTTCTTTTTGACATTCTCTCTGTTTGTTTTTTTACGCTCACCCAATTTGAATAATATTTTGACCTGAATGATCACTACCAATTTTGTTTCTTTAAAACAAATTACAACAATATAACTTCCTTTATTATAATGCATGACAGTGAAGCTGTAGAAGTAGCAATAGGCATGGTTTTATTATAGAAGCGAGATTCTAAAGTTGTATTTTTTTTTAGAAATACATTTAGTATGTGTTGGTGTAATGAGGAACGTACGTTAGCCGTCGAAAATAAATATTTCCAAAAGATGGTTTAACGGAATATTTTATAAAATTAAACTAAGTGCAATTTAGATCCTGACTTTCATTGGTGCAATTTATGAAAATCAGTTTATTGGTTTAATTTCCTAATACAAAAAATGATATTTTCTCCATATATTTTCCTAATTTGAAATTTGAAAAAAATCTTTGAACGCAAATAATTCCACTGATAATAATTCTAGAGAGCTAAAACTGGTGTTGCCAGAGTTGGTGTTATACAAAAATTCTACATTTGTTCAAATTAGGTAATTGAAACCGGATTTATTCCGGAAATCCAATTTTTTAATATCTTTGCTGAATTACAAATTACTAATTATAAATGTTTATAAATTAAGATATCTTGCCAGTAAATTGTTGCATCTTATGAAAAAAACCTGCCACTTTAAAACCGATAAATTAAAAGTTATTTTTAGAAAAATGAAAAAAATGACTGGATATTTAAATACCAAAATTCGAATTATTCAACAGTTGATTCAATAGGTGACGTCCCGTCACCTATCTAATATGACTATGAAACAAAAATAAAAAACTTTGGGGATTTTAAGTCCAGAACAAATTTAGATCTCCATATCTTGGCAACCCTCAGATTCATCTAACAAAACATTATACAAAACACACTTATAACAAAATACGAACGCCGTGAGGCCTTTAGTGTGTACCTCCGGGCCGGGTGCACGCCCAAAGGACTCAAATAACTCCATAGATAATGATGCTAGATATATAGTTTTATTTAAATAGATTTAGTGTCATCGTAGAATTTTAAATTGGTGCAGTTTGTCCAAATTGCGTAATTGAAACAGGAATTATTCTGGAAAAACCAACGTTTTTAAGACCTTTATTTTTTGGGCAAAGGAAATGGGGCCTCATAGCACGCCAATCCCAAACCTTTGGAGAGAAAGTCCAATAAATGTGCACATAACACTGAGGACTCCTTGTGGATTTCCATTCTCGAGGTAGTGGCTAACATGGACAAGGGGTTCCTCATCAAGGCCTATGCCAGGTTGGAGGCTGTGGTTGAAGCTGGAGGGGGTTGTTTGAGAGATTAACTGAACTATGGAACCCTCCATGTTAGAGTAAAAAAATCTGAATTGATGATAAATTTTGGGAAAATTATTGTAATATACATAATTCTTAAATTTTCCGGATTTAAAATCCCCACCCTGTTTATAAATTTGATTTTTGCATGAGAGTAATATATGTTGAATATTTCGAGTTTTCATTGTTCAAGTTCGAATTGAGGGTGTTTTTTTAATAATATTTTGTGCGAGTTAGAGTAAAACAAATTGTAGAGTTTTTTTCTAGCTATAGTAATACTCCATCCAACTCTAATATTCACTCATTTTAGTAGTAAATATCTATATACAAATGAATCAATCACCTCTAAAAAGCTTCTAAAATTACTAAACTTATAATTACATTCAATAATTTCATAGAATTAATTGAAATCCCTCAGTATATATTTTTTTTCCTCTTCCTTTTATGTTTAAAATTCTTTTAAGCATGTAAAAAGAAATCGTGAGAATTTGTGTGTAATTTGAGAGATGGAAAAAACAACTTTATTTATTAAAAACCGCGAAAATGAATAGAATAAAAAAACCTTCCTAGCTGCATAAATTAAAATATTATTTCCTAAGTATATACATATGTACTCCTCGTATGTTAGACTTTAGAAATCACAGAAAAAGCACAGAAAATCTAGATGAAAACAAAAACATATTTTTTTAATTTTTCGTAACAATAGTTACAATTAGTAAATAAAATATTTTTTTTTAATTGTCAAATGCTTAATGTTGCAATTTCATATTAATGGAGCATTTTCACTGACGTCATAAATTGCATCATTATTGAAGAGGACGACATTTGGGAGTTCAACGTTGATATTCATTCTTCATAAAAGAGACACATATCTGTCATTAAACTGTCTCTATGAATAAAAAAAGACTTCATATATTCATTGAATACTCCGGTAGGGTGAGGTCTAATGTGTGTATTTTAGATTTTGGGTCTTAACTCTTCAGTTTCAAAAATTATCAAATGTTATTTAAATAATTAAATGTAGTCCGTACTATTGGCTAACGAACAGTGTAAATTTTATCAAATTTGTATAAAAATCAACCAAGTTCAAGTTCCTGAAACTAAAAAAATATATATATATATATGTAAAACTTTTTGGATATGTTCATTTAATCCATCTAAGTATCAAGTTTAAGGAACTATACAGATTTTTCCTTATCTACACGAATTTAACACATAAAAATCACTTTTTATAACACGGGGTCAAACAGGGGTAATATTTCAGTAAAATAATTTAAATATATATTATATATGTGGTGTGCCTCAAAAATGGTTACACACCCTTTACTCTAATACAGCGTGCAGCTTTCATTTATCAAACAAATTTGAGTTCCTGCAACAGCTACGTAAGAGCAGGTAGGATGTTGTCTTGGAGGCTAGCCAGAAGTGTTTGGTGTCAGTTAAAAAACGGCATCGATCAAAAATTTATTATTTTCAAAATTGTGGTAAAGGCAGAGTGCCCTTGTTGCGATCCCCGTTTGACGAGACAATTTTGGGATTGTTAACTTTTCCTTGTCTGGAGGGTCAGGAAGGAACTGAAAGAGTCTGGTGGTGATTATAACTCTGTTCCATGCCACATTGCAAAGGAAGTGTTTACCAGGTTGTCATTTTTTTTTATTTGTTTCACACAGTGTGTGTCATCTAAGCTCACAGGACCTCAACCCGATGGACTTCTTTGTGTCGGGTGCAGTTTAAGGACACATCAATAGATTCTCCTGCAATGAAAAATTATCTGGTGTCCAGTATCTGAGAGGATTTCCGGAATCCACCAAAAGGGATGTCATCAAGATCCGCTCCCGTTTTTAAGGTCGAATCGATGCCGTTATTGAGGCAAAAGGGGATTATATTGAAAAATAATATTTATTTTATTTTATTCAGTTTTCATCCCAGTTCTTGTGACAGGCCTCCAAATCCAAAAATACACCAATTTAACCCCATGTGATTCCAATGATAAACTGTGATATTTAAAAATACTCAAAGTAATATATAAAGAAAATCCTTATAAAATATCTAAATCTGTACTTTTTTTTTATTGATTAGGGAAGAGAAAAATATGATAATTAGAGAAAAATATCTTATTCAGTCCATTTTTATAATTAACTTTCATCTTCAACATACGACTAAGATCGTAGAGCGATGTAGTAACATATTTTTATTACATTTGTATTTGAAAATATATAATAGAACTATGTAATAGAGCGATATAATTTTGATAGACAGTAAGGGTTAGGTCCTTTCATTTATTGGTCTCATTTCAGCTCCACTAATTCACTTGTGTATTATGAAATCAAAAAAGGTATGACATAGGAGTTGTCTTAAATAATAATTAGCAGTTGACAACAATAAAATTCAGAAAGCTAATAACAAATATGTTTTTTTTTTTTAAATTTTTCCTTCCCCTTTGACATTTGGGTTTGAGAATGCTGTCTTACTCAAGGAAGAGGGATTCCTTAGATGTATTGGATGAATTGGCGGTGGTTTTTAAGGATACTGTGGTACCCCTAAGTATCCCGAGCAACCCAAGGGATTGGAACTATTTTTTGGTATTTGAGGAGTTCCTTGGATGTGTTGGAGGAATGGGTGGGGTCACAGGGTATTCAACCATATTTTAAGAGGCTCCAAGCTATTTATTCCTCCCCATTACTCCTATATTGCAATAATATTACTTACACTTGAAGGTAATTTATAATGTGTTATTATTCATCATGAAGTTTGAAATAAATACGGGCACTTTTCCTGCATGACAATTTTCTCCAAGGCAATCTTCCGCGGGAAATTTTCCCCAGGGCAGTTTTCCTAGTACAAAAAAAAAAACCCGTATTTTTGCAAGTTAGTGTGACAGCCTGTAGCTTGTTGTCTTTAAAAATTTTCACATACTTAGAAAAATTATCACAGCGTCACACATATATTTTATAGCGGGTTGGGCAGTAAAACCCTAGAATTTCGAGCCTTTCACAGTCCTCCTGATGATCCTAATAGCTACGAGAAGTAGTTGGTGAGAGGATTTATAGATGTGGAGGGGTCTTCCTTGATCTTCTTCTCCTAGCTCCACAGGACCTCCGCATCCCTCTTAAATTGTATCCCCCCCCCACTTTCTGCTTTCCTAAAGAGGACTTCTCCATCATTTCTTATCTTGGCCACCATAAAAACCAGGCTCCTGGACACTTCATAATGTCCATAATCCTCGTCAACTCATTTCAGTATCTAGGAGATCTGACATGCGCTGTCTTGTGGCTTTTTTTTTCACTCATGATGACGAGAGGACGAAATTTTTCATCGGGTATGTCCAAATCCATTACCAAATCGAATATAATTTATATAGTACAAAAATGATGGCTGAACCGAAATGTCAAAAAACAATTACTAAACCTTCTTATATTAATGAAAAGATTAACATTAATTAACAGTCTGCCCAAACCTATATCACATAATATTAACATTCAGGAGGAGTTCACTTTTAGACCTTTTTTTTGAAAGAAAACAGCCTTCAATTCAGTTCGTTAGCAAATGACAGTCAAACGATTCGATTGATTTACATCAAAATTTGCATCGACGTATAATTTTTACATAAGTAAAACAAAACGTATGAATTTGAATTTATCGTGACGTTTTTCCGCCCTATAATTCCTGAAAAATAACAATAAACTCCCATTTAAAAATGGGGCCACTTTGATTAGAAATTTAGCTCCGGAGCCATTTGAAGCAAAGGTCAAATATTAAATCATTTTATGTTAATATCTTTTTACTATTACAAAATTTTACAGAGCTTAATATGAAATAAGATTAATATAAACATTTACTGTAATTCTTAATATTTATAATTCCTTGGTGTATTGCCTTTTACTTCTTTGTCAGATAATTAATATGACATGAGCAAACTAAAAAATATATATTCTCCGCAAGGTTGTGTGACAGTCTGTTGCTTGTTGTTTAACAAAAGGTCGCATGCTGAAAACATGCTTTCACAACTCCCTTCCTCCAGGTTACATACACGTACACCTATATTTTATGCTAAACTAACAAAGGGATACCCCAAATTACTTGGGCCAAGAAGAAGCAGGAATTGACACATTGACAATGTAATTTTTTTTATATTTTTTTAATTGGATAGATAGGGTTGCACTGATTAAATACAAGTAAAATAACCTAGGAATCTTGTGTTAAGTCTATATACAAATCGTATATTTCTTTCTTTAATAAATTACTGGGGAGCGAACCTACGTAGTCCAAACCCTTAACACTAATTTTAGTTTTGTACCAGTGCATGTAAACACTGGGCCCGAGAAAACTCGGCAAGACAAGGCATTATCTGTTGCTCAATACCCTTGGAATGCCAACAGGCATCCTAGTGGGCTTTCCACTATCTGTAACAGCTCTTAGATTAGCCCAAGGCTAAAAGAAATACAAGGTTATAGCATAACGCGTGTACGACTGATGTTTGACTTCCACCACGCTTTTAATATTGACGTCATAGTGAATGAGTGGTTGCATGTTTTGTCAAAGTCTGTGCGATACATTAAATTAAAAATTCTAGAAATAGTGACGTCATAGACTATGAGTGGTTGTGTGTTTTGTCAAAATCTGCCTGTGTTGACCAGTAGTCGGTACAATACATCAGATTGAAATTTCTAGCAAGACCTATTACATGATGGTCTAACCGGATATTTCTATTAACCTTGGATTACTCTATATTTTATTTTAAGGTACTAATTACGATTTCAAAGTTAAAATAGAAGTTCAAGAGAGTATCTCCCAAACGCGTAGTTAATGTGCTATGTCGATCCCACTCTTCTTATTAATGTTTAGACACTTTTGTTGCGGATGAGCATTTTAACATGGTACCTTTATAATATATATATCTATATATCATTATAAAAAATGGTATAAACTTCAAATAGCATACCAACATATATGCATGAAAAATTTGTCTAGATGATAAGTTTATCTTTTATTTTTGTCGAAAAATTACCAAATCGAAATTCGTAAAAATTTTTTCCAAAAACATTAATTTTTCAAAATCAGTAATTAATAGCATTTATTGGCATTGTAAAGAGAAACGCAAACCAACCAAGATTTTTTTCGTACATACAAAAATAAAAAAATGTATATAAAATAGTGTCATCGAAAAAATAACCCAAGTTTACTGGTTTATTTTTGCAAATATTGCAATAATTATGAAGTTACGAAAATTAGAAATACAGATAGTATTGGTATAGTGTTTAAGTTTATTTCCAAAATACATCGTATAAAAAAATATCTTCTTTAAAATGTCAAATTGACGTTTGATGAAAAAAAGAGAAAAAATTGAAAAATTATTCTGAAAATGACACATATTTCAGTTAAACCTAAATTATTATACGTCATATTTATATAGAAACTAATCTTCAGACAAATTTATACAATCTTTATTTTATCTACGAATCCAATGTTTCATTGGAAATCCAGTTTTTGCACATAAAAAGACGAAACTGGACTTTTTAATTATTTCTTTTTTTGCCTATGACTTTTTGGATTATGAATATTAATTTAAAAAACATTTTTATTCGTACAGTTGTTTTTTGAGACGCCAATTACATTTTCTAACCAGGTTCAAATGAGGCACCCATTCAAAATTTCAGCCTCCTAGGTTCTATGGTGTACCTTTAAAAGGCACACACGCACACAATCTCTTTATATATATATATACATACAGATAATATTATCATTCTGGGTGTTGGATTATTTTGCCACAAGTCGGTGTCACTCTCTGTTTCTTTATTTGAAAATATATATATGTAAATATTGTATTTTGACAATTAGTAGTATTAAAGGGATAAATACTATAGGTGCAGTAAAAAGAGATCAATTACTTTTGAATTTAGTCTTGTGTATCGAACCTTGTCTAAGTGCAACTGGTTTACACTAAATGGTGTTAGAGAGATAAGATTTCGTAGAAAAAAAATTAAATGACACATTTGTAATGCTGTCCTCTGTTCCCTACGATGGCATTCATGCCATTTTGACTTAGTAAAATCAAGTCTACATCGTTTTAGATTCACACCAAACGAGGATAGACGTGGTTTTAAGCCTTACTTCCTCTCTCTTAAGTAACTACGTAGTATACTAATGTCCCCTAAGTATTACTCAATATATTCTTAACTACTTAAATGGTTCTTTATTGGGAGAGAGTGTCCGATAAGAGCCATGGCATTCCTATTTTGTAAATAATATTAAAAAGAAGAATAGTCAATAAACCTTTATGAAGGACTTCATGTTACTTTATCAAACCTTACAACATAAATCCCTCTTTTTTGGTAGCCAAAAAACCCTGTTTTCGGTATAATAAAACATCAAAATATTATCAATTTAAAACATAACTTACATAGGTACACACAAGAAAAGGAAAGGTCAAATGGGAAAGAAGAATGGAAAATGCGTACTTATTTAAGATGATGTCGTTTTCTTCTTTTATGAAATATTGCCTGATTCCTATAATGATAGATTCTATGAGTGATAAAGTGTGAGTTAATGTGGTTTTACATAGAAAATGGTCGCATTAAAAAGATTAAATATTCGAAATACTTATGTTTACCTATGATGCTTGAAAAGAAAGTGTCGAAAATTGAGTGGTTTAATATGATAACAAGGATTGGGGGCTTTAAAAGATTATAAAATATCGCCATATGGCGATATTTTCTGTTATGTAACTGGATTAGACAGATTTGGGGTACAATAGGAACCCTCTATTTACCTATTTTTGTAAAGTAAGAGTAACGCCCTTCAGTCCAGGAAATCAAAACAAGATGGAAATACTTTTGATTAACATGAAGGAATGCAACCGTAGATTTTGATCAGTATCATGACGGATTGGAGTGAGAACAAGGGATCCTAAAAGAAGGAGGAGAAAATCGTTGAACTATGTAGTGCACGAGACCCATCCATACTTGTCTTGTATCCAATGGAGTAAATGAAAGTTAAAGACTCGTAAACAGCATTAACTATGCTCCTCCAATGCCATGTGTAGTGTTGTAAATTGTAACATTTTCGGTATGTAAAAAAAGCAATGAACAGCAAAAGCCTAGCAATTTTAAAAAATCTAGAGGAGAGGCAGGGGCTTAATCTTTTTGGAAAATTTATTTTCCCATTCTGCCAAGTCGATTTTTTGGGGTGTGATATAGACAAAAATTCCTTACTTGCGGATAGGAGAAGGGCCACCCCTTGTGTACACCTGCCAGTACAGCTTACTGTCATGACGTTTCATTAAGTTAGCTGCCTCCAGATGTAAGATGAAAGAATTAAACACAGGTCCCACTCTGTAAAGAAAAAAAGAAACCGAAAATCAAAATGGTAACCCTGACAATTGGAAAAATGTTTTTGTTAAACGAGCATGTTAGCTGACATGACGACGTTTCATTAGATCAGCTAACACCGACTGAGGCTAAGTTGGGTTCTACACCAATGGATAACTGAGGTAATTAAAAAAACGACTTATTTTAGTGCTGAAACTTCAGAGAATACGCATCTCAAAATTCCCTCCCCCCAATGATTTATTTATAAAATACTATACCTCATACAATAATAAATATATAATTAACATTTGGTATTTATGAACATGGTGAATAAAATACAAATATACATTTATGTATGGTTTTTGGGTGGGGCACATAACACAATTTAATTATTAGAATCAGTATTTACAACTTTCAATGATTATATATAGTTTGAAAGTGTTGATTAAATTATTTCAATTCCAACACAATTTTATATACATGCATACACAGGTGAAAATCCAGTGTGAAAAAGTCATGTAAAAAAAAGAAACCGAAAATTAACATGGTAACCCTAAAAATTTGAAAATGTTATGGATGAGAGAAAGAATAACGCTCATGACATTTGCTTAGATAAGCTACAATCAGCTGTAACAAGAGAGGAAGGAAAAAAGATATAAACAAGGACATTTGCTAGAATTACTCCAATGTCGATCCCCAATTCCACTCTGAGTCCAACAAGGACTTACAACCATAACTCCGCAACAAATCCTCAGGGTTACGCTCCGTCTTTTATGAGCACACACGTACGTTCAAACAGGTTTTGAATATAATTGAATCTATTTAGGAAAGGATGTTCACTACTCAGGAATTAAATAATAATGACAACTGCCAAGGAATATAAAATTCCTTCTTTATACTACCAATTACAAATTAACGGGCCAGCTAAAAACACACACCGGATTTACATGTATGCATATATATATTAATATATCTGCAACGCGATATTTATCATATCACAAACCCTTCACCCTCGCACTCACAACTGTTGTGGGCGAAAAGTAAAAGAATATGTACAATACTCCCTAATAAAATAAAAATACTCTTTAGGTTAACATACAAAAACAACAGAAGTTGTAGGCCAAAAAATGATTGATTTACAACATTAGTGATGTTGTTTTAACGAACAGTTTATGTATTTTCTTGTTTTCGACTTCGTATTTTGGTCAAATCGCCTGAAAGTCTTTATTCGTTGTCAAAGCAAATACATTAAGAAATGTTATTCTCTAAAAATAAATAAAAATTCTCTTGGTCTTGACTTGTTAGTCTCGATTCTAAAAATTGACTATACTTAGTTTCGTACCCTCAAAGTAGAATATTCTTGATCTCGGATAAGATGGTTTTGACACTATTCCTTCTGAAATAGTGATAAATATATATATTTTTACCATTTGTTGAGGCTCTTTTACGCCATTCAACCCTAGGTTGTGGAGATTATAATTTTTTAGGGAGACGATTTCAATTTTACCCGAATATGAATAACAAATTCAATACAAATTACGATTTTGTTACATGTAAAAACTTTTTATTTTGATGTGTTTACATAAAAGACAATTATTTGATGACGGTTTATTTTTTATTTGAATACATTTATTTTATTGCTATTTTATTGTTATTTTTTTAAAATAATAAAAGTCAACTGATTACAAAATGTTTGGTCTTTCTAAATGTGTAAAAAATTGCTAGTGTCCAACCTGAAAGCGTAACTAAGATTAAATCAATTTACTTCAAAACTCTGTTTTGAAATAAATCCGTACATTAATTCAGGGGCATCCGTAGGATTATATATATTTATTTTTAGGTGGGGCTTGGTTTTATAAATGTTTTTGAATTTTTTTTTTTAAATTCATAGTCATTCACCAAAAATTATGAAAAAAAACTTTAAAAATATTTTTAAATAATAATTTTTTTGGATCTTTTTTTTGTTCAAAAATCCATCTTTGTTCACACAATTTTTTTTTTTTTTGAAAAAAATATCAAATATTAAATTTTCTCAAAAAAAAAATTAAAAACCCAAAGCTTTTTATAGAAAATTAAAATTCTAGGAAACACATTGTCAAATTTTAGATTTTCGTAAACAAAATTTAAATAATATTTTTTCGGAAAAAAAGTCAAAATTCCACAGTTTTTCACATCTAATTAAATTTTTTGAAAGAAAATTCAGAAATCTAAAGCTATTGACAAAAAAATTAATTTTTTAGGGAAAAAAATTCTAGTAAAAGGCAAACATTTCTTATTTTGGGTGAAGGGCTACAGCTCCTTCAGCCCACCCCCAGTGGACGCCCTTTTCATTACATTTGACTAAAAAGTGAGATCATTAAAATAATTAGGAAATGTGTCGCTTAATAGTTTTGTGTATCTTATGTCTCAGAAATATATTATACAAAGTTGAATATCCAAATATAACCCAGAAGTTCAAATTAAATTAATTATTGATATATGTATGATAATTCTTTTTTTAATTCTTATTCAAGTAGCATGCATTCTTTTTTTTTTTTCTACTATTGGAATAGTTATGAAATGAAATATAAAATTGAATTGAAGCAATCTTGTAATGAATGTTTTAAGAAATTAAAAGAAATGTTTCGCTTATTATTATTCTGAAGACATAAAATATATCGATCAACCAAAACAAATCCTTTATCTTTTTAAGACATTTATTACACGATTGTTTTCTAATTTACAAAATTCCTTTATTTAAATCAACTTAAAGATACTCTTGGAAAAGAGGCGACAGACATATAAATGGAAAATAAATGTCACCTTGAAAAAAAAAAAAGGTAGAGGTGTGTAAAATTTGTCCTAGGAAGAGGGAGTGATTTTTTGTAGTTGCAACCTGGACATGATTTTTTATTTTCTCAAACTGCTATCATTATTATTCATTTTTTTTTTTTTTTTTTTAATTATTCCTTATCAGGAATAAAGGTATTGAATAAATTAGCATTTATATTTATGTCGTTAAAGGTATGTCAAGAAATATAAAAACACAATACATTTTCACAATTTCTAAATATATAGTTTAACAATAAAAACGTACAGAATCGATTTCACCATTAAATTCTTCATATTTATCATTATGATAATCATTGGGGTTGACAATTAGATCCCCATTACGAGCTGTAGCTCTGATTCAATCATCTGAGAAGTTTGAGTCTTTGTAAGCTTCAAGTGTATATCCATCCCTAACAGAAAATCATTTAATTACATTCTTATATCTAAAATTTAATGGAGACCTCAAAATAGTAAATGATTTAATGATCTTTCCTAACTGAGATTGATAACGAGACCCTTAAAATCATTATCTTCACAATTTTTATCGTCATAAAAGACAGCACAAGTGGTTTCGGAAACTGGCGGGCAAATTCCTGCGCCTAAATTCGAATTGGGGTCCGTTTCACCAAATGAAATAGTTGACCAAGTCTTTAAACCTCCAGTGGACGAACTTGTACATTTACGGTCCATGTTCTTCCAATAATTGTAGGATTGGTCAAACTTGTGTCCATCAAAAGTTACCTTTTCACCATGTTCAGACTCCTTTTCTCCAGCATAACTCCATTCCGTAAGGGTATGCCCCTTTTTAACAACCCCAGCTTCAGCATCAATACCATAACTACTGCCTAGCTTCGTATAACCCTCTGGAATTCACAATTCCTGTCCTTCACAATAATTGTCATCGTATAAGACTGCACATACTTCTGTAGGGACTTGTTTCTGTAAACTTTCATTTCCTAAAAGAATATCGAAGATCTGTTCTTTAACAACGAAAGATGAGCTTAGATGGAAAAATAGAGTCCACTTCATCTGGACTGTGAATCGGGTCTATTATCATAATCCATTAATTTTTTGAGATAGGAACATTTAAGTATCAATTAATAACTAGTTCATGTGCTTATGAAAGACGAAGAGAAACGATAAGGCTATGGTTCAGACTTGTGGAACTCGGAATAGAATGGAAAAATGACATTGGAGTAATTCGACCCAATATATCCTTATAAGACTAAACCTTTAAAAACGAAGACCGCGTGATGAATATTCGTACAAAGTAGTAGTCGTGGCAACACTTTTTTTTTGTCCGCTAGAAGGAATATAACCCCAAAAATAACACACTTTTTTAACTGAATTAAAAGAGGTAAGAGAAAAGGACAGAAAATGATATAGTGACGTCATTTGTGCTATCATAAAATGCAACCTCTTGCATGAGAATAGATATAATTTTGACCACCGACACTGGAAAAATATATACATGAGGGTAGGTCAATAATAATGATGATGTCGTCAGAAGTGCATTCAGGAGGGGGCAATGACTCAGATTTTTTTTTCTTTGGGGGGGGCGGGGGCGGGTGACAATTTTGACTAAATCTTTTTGTTTTCAAGTTTTTCAGAGTAATTGGAATGAAAACCCCTCTTTCATTAAGGATATATAATAAATAAACTTAATAAATATTCGAAAATTTTGATATTAAAAATTATTTAGGTAAGACAATTTAAAAAAAAAATTACTATTGCAAAAAACACTCCTCAAAAGTGTTGCGGGGAGGGGTAGTAATCACCCCTTATCCCCTATGGTACCTGCGCTACTGACTACGACTATGTATGTATTTTCTCAAGTAACTTGCACGATTTGTTAATTTTTTTTAAAGCACTTTTTTTTCAATTTTACCACGTATATCCACTACTGAACTGAACCGGACCGAGACTGAACTGGACAGGACTACCGTCTTCAGTCCTAAAGAAGGACCCACCCAACACTAGTTTTAACTAAGACTAAAAAGGTTAAAAATGGAAAGAAAAAAAGAGTTCTTGTTCCAAGTATAGGTTATTATTCCTTGGTCAATTGTTTCATCTATTAGCTTATAAGGTTTATTTATATATAAATATGATAAATGATTATAAGTATTATATATTACTGAAATTTCTTCGTGTATAGTGTATATATGTATAACCTTCTTGTACAGAAGACACCACTCTTAATATTATGACAATTTTTTTTTGAATGATGTACCTGCTATTCCAAGACATTTAATCTATTTAAAACCAGGGAGAAAATATTCATAAATCATAAATGGTATTTTGTTGTGTTGTTTTGTTTTGTTTTGGTATGCAGGTTGTTTGACTGGGTGGGCTTTTATCCTGAGTAATATGAGATCATTTTGTCTGGAGATGTTATTATCATTAGTATTATCACATTATTCTTCTTACCTATTTTGGGAGGAGGAGGAGATGAAAATGAATTGGAACATGGAATGTCAAGTATTTTATTTGTATTTGGATATTATAAGCACCAAATTAATAATGTCAGATAACCTCCAAGACGACAAGTATGTACAACTTGTTATGTATAGGTACATCTGATCTATGTACATATAGATGTGTATATTAGTGTTGGAACTCGCTCCGAGATTGATTTTTTTCGATTCGGTCTTATGCAGTGTGTGGATTCAATTCAAAATCTGCGAGTTTGACTTTTTTAGAATTTCCACATAATTCGTAATGTGGTTTCTTCTTTTTGATAAGATATCGATGAGTAAAGGAGAATCTGTAGTAGTTTTTTCCTGTCCTTTAGAGTGATAATAGAAATTTATTTGACAAGGGGACTGTTACGAATTTTGATAATTACTCGAGTTTAATAAAGTCTAATTTTCCAACAAATATTTCAGACGATTTCAGGACATTGTGACCTTGAGTAATATGGATTTTTTTAGTTCGACTAATAATTGAATGCAACACTATTCATAATTGATTTTTCTAGACAGATTTGTACTGATATTTTGGTCCAGACAACACGCGATCTTAGAACGTGTACAGAAAGTTATTAATCGTTTTAAACGTGGAAAAGAAGAAATTCGGTTTCAATTCATGTACCATTTTTCTCTTCTACCCATTTATGCAATCTTTACACTTATGAAACAGGTTAAACATAATATGACATCATCAAGGTTGTGCCCAGTTCTAATTCCGCGGTTCTATTGGTCCTGGTCTCGTTTCTTTTAATTCAACAGTTTCAGTCTCGGTTCCAGTCTTCGGTCTTAGTTCTTTTTTATACAGGCTCAATTTTGTGATAGGCAATTATAACAAGGAGAGTTGCAGGGAAATTTGGGCCCACAGATACAAACAGGACGGCTGAGTCAGTAGTGCCCCAAGTTCCAGCGGAAACTTAAAAACTATGATTGCCTAAGAGAATGGGTTTCAATATGGGGTCGTGAGGGAGGCTAGGGAGTTAGGCATGTATTTTCTTTTTATATTCTATATAGGAACAAAAGCACAATACCGATACCGATAAGCAATATATTGCGGCCTTCGTTCAACTTTGTCGGTTCTTGTTGTAGCGGTTCAAGAACGGGAACCGCTATAACTGTTAGACAGATAAGGGTACAACCTTGCACGTCATTGTACCTATGTTCACAATTTAGAAGCTCATATGAAGAGTGATAAGAATGGTGTGTTTTTCGGCATAAAAAAAAAAAAACAAATAAACCGACAATTAAGATGGTAACCCTGACAATTTGAAGAATACCTCGGAGTAGAGCATCTTAGCTGTGATGACGTATTATTTGATCAGCTACAATCAGCTGTGACAAGGGAGGAGGGGAAGAAGGAAATAAACAAGAATTACTCCGATGTTGATCTTCAATTCTACTCTGAGTCCGACAAGGACTTATAATCATAGTCCCATAACTAATTCTCAAAGTTACTCTCAGTTATTAGTGAGAACAAATGAATGTTCAATCAGGTTTCGAATAAAATTGAATGTAGTAGAAAAAGGAAGTTGGCCATCCTGGAGTTAAATAATAATGAACAGCTCAAGAATAGAAAATTCATTCTTCAATTCCAAAAAAAAGTAGACCAGCTATAAAATACAGACGATTTACATCAATACATAAGACATTACCAACATAATCAATTTGAACCGAGAAATCAATGAGGCCAATATAGAGAAAATTTTCTATTGTGACTGATTCAGACAAAACTTCTTTATAGTACCGCATAAATTTGCCCCAACAAAAGTTATATTTGTCTCAGTCGGATCTAAGATGATTTCCAGATCCAAACTATGTCTCTATATTATTCAAAACACGGAGTTACCTAGCTAACAGAAAAATATACAGTGTATTTTATTGCCAGCTGCCAATTTTTTAGCTTCTTTTTTCCATATGAGTGTTCTAAATGTGAATTGGTTGATTTCAAATTAGGTCTTCTACAATTGATAAGTTTTGGCTAACGACCAACAGATTTTGGATCTTATTTCAGTTTCTTATCCGAGGAAAGGTTCTGTGATAGAATAAAGATAACGACATGATAAATAAATTAAATCCTTTCAGATTAAACATATTGGTTAAAGTTGTAGTAAAGTCAATAAGAAAGTAGTTGTTATTGACCTGGCCATATTAGAACAATTGAATCGGTGAACTGACCTTTGAAGAAGAATTTTGATATTTAGGGAACATTTCACATATTCCATGTAGAATTATGGAGGAAAAATATATAATTCAATATTCTCTTTTCATCCGTTAAATGACGAACCCATGACCTATGAACATTGTACACATTATGTATTATATCAAAATTGATTAACCTTACAATGGAGTGAACAAAAATAAAACGAAATGACAATAATAAAAAAATATTCAAATTTCTCCCACGAATTAAATTGCAATAATTGACGTCATAACACTTCAAAGACTATAGTGCACTTTAAAAAAAAGTGAAAAATTCACTCACCCACGAAAATTGGGCATTTTTATAAAAACCCTAGGACTTACAGGTCCAATTCATAGTTCAAAAAGAACATAAATATATGTTTCAAGTGATGTTAAATTAGTCGGAATCCAACTTCTGGTTGACCCAAAGGAGATCAGCACAAAGTGGATTTTTATTAAGCAGATTTAAAATTCTATTGTATGTTGGCAGCAGATACTTGGTTCTATCCGGCTGAAACTTTATTGTGGAAGGAAAGGTATCATCTACTACTATATGCACCATTCTTGGACTTTGGAGTCTGAAGCGATCCTTGCTGGACTGAGAGCATAATTGAGGATCGACATCGGAGTAATTCCGGGGTATATGTCCATGCTATATGCCGAGTAGGATTTGTATTCATTTCCTTCGTCTAAAGGCTGCATGCAGCTGATATGATAAAATGTTATAACAGCTAAGTTGTTCCCTTCATAAAAAATCTTTAAATTGTCAGGATTATTAGGTTCATTTTCAATTTATTATATTTTACATACCGGCAGGACATATTTTATACAACACTGCTGATAGGTATAAAGTTGTCTACAAACTCTAACAACTTTTTTTCACTCGCCTTATTGTTAGGATAGGATTTTTGTATAAAGTATTACAGTTTTAGTTTCCTCGCACTCTAGTCTTTTTTTGAGCGGGGGTGTGTGAATGAGTGAATACATTTGAGGTACATGTTTTTTGATTTATTATTTTTAAACCAGCATGTTGACCCTTTCCTTAGAGCCACCTTAGCACATCGTTAACTTTTTGTATCGCACAACTTTTCATACCAAAAGAAATTTAAAAAAAAGGCCCAAAATCAGTTTTGTAGTTAACTCTAACCACATACTAATATCTACCCGGTCGAAGCTTTAGTTAAGAGGGAAAACTATCCAATTCTACTAATTACACTATTTTTGGCTCTTGTGGTCTTACTCCGATGATACTGGTACCCAAAGGCAAGATACCTTAAACGCACTGTACTATGAGTATTGAGTAGTTATGATTGGACAATCAAAGTCATAACAAGAGTCTTCTACACAAAGGAAACATAAAGTTATAATCGATGATGATTTAACCATGAAGCTCCCATTGTATTTCATGGATCTTTTTCTTATTCAGACAATGGGTTTACATTCTACAATCATAAGATGATGAATCAATAAATCATTTCCTCTCCTAATTAGTCATTCCATAATTTAAAAGTTAATTTGCAATTCTTCTTCTACAGATGAAGGAATGGATGTTTATATGAGTGATTTCGTACTACTTTGTATATGATGGGTCAACATAAAAACAATCTTGAACAAAAAAAAAGAGAAAATCCTTATTTATTTGTTAACTTCATATATTATAGCGAGGGATCCAATTCTAAACTATAACAACAAATAAATACTGTAAATCATTGGGTGTCCAAGCTCTGTTAATAATTAATGTAGCCGCCCTTTGTGGCAATGATGGCTTCCAGGCGGCGGTGGAAGACCTGACACCCGCAGCGGATTTCTCCTCTGTCATGGCGTCCCATTGCTTTGAGGCCCACTGTGTTTCGATGCAGGCCTTCCACTTGACATGCCCACAATAGGTGGTGGGCTGTTTTCTATACCCCTCCAGGTCCACTTTGGCTTTTTTGAGAGAGCCCTTCCTCTTCTCAAACACTTCAGACTTGCTGACGGCGCAAGGGCTGGACCTGGAGACGCCCAACTATTTGGATAGCGCAAATGAAAATTTGTCGAACACGTTCAAGTATCATTTTCTAGACTTGAACGTTAACTAGACAGCTCAGGTATGTTTTGCTTTTTAAAAAAATCTAGTAAATATTAAAAAATCCTTAATTTGGGGGAGGGGCTACAGTCCCTCCAGCCCACCTCAAGTGGATACCCCATATTTTTATCAATTAGATACTTATCATGATTGCCCCTTGAAAAAAACTTATAATAACATAAAAACGTGATAAATCCATATTTTAATTTTATACTAAAAATTTCGTTGTCCCAATGTTAATAGGTTACAAGGTTAAATCATCATGTAATTGGGGCTTCTAGAATTTACTAATTTGATGTACAGTATCATAGAGTATAACAGCGGTACTCTAGCAATAACAGTCAAGGAAGGTGATATATAGCTATGCTCTGTATCAGTTATACTCTATGACGACACTTTTAAAAAGTGTGGTGATAGATGATTGTATATAAATTTATCAATATTTTATTGCAAAAATCCCTTTTGGCTACTTTAATTGCAATTTGCAAGACACTTAAACGGTTAGTCAGAATAATGTGTGGATAGGAATTGCAGATAATTATTCGAAGAATACACATGCTATCCACACTCTATTATGAGAAAGTTTTTCTAGCTTGTTTTTGTGTTGACAGCCACATATTAAATTTTTTTAAATATTTCAAGATTTATATATAGGTAGAATATAATAAATTCAATGAAGGATTTCTTAAGCAAATTAAATTTGTTCACTGATTTATGAAACTTTTGGTTTTCAAAGAAAAAAATAAAAAAAAATTAACCTCATTGGCTTGAAAGAAGGACACAAAAATCATTCATTGAACCACAAGGCTACCGTTTTCAGCAATTTCCCCTTTAATATTAAACCATCTAGGTATGTACATACATACATATGAGATGAGTGTACTCCTCAAAAATAATTTCCATTTAAAAGCATGAAGGCCACACACCTTGATTGCACGGAAATATTTGTCAAATTCAAACAATATAAGACTAAAGTGAAAATTGTATCATGGACCAATAAACATAAACTTTTATTTTTATTCCAAAAATAGTAATCAAAATCATCATTAAATAATTAGACATCGAGTGATTGTGTAATTAATTATTTATGTGTTTTTAATTAGCTTGAATTATTATAATTCAGACGTAGATTACGTAAAGAGATTTTATGTTAATGGAATATACATATTAAAATTATTTAATCAATAATCCCATTAAATAGTGAGATAGATAAAGGTGCGCAAGGTGAACACCTAATTTGTTACATATAGGTAGAATTGTAAAAAGTATGACCTTAAACGTTATTTGTAGTAAATGATATATATTTCTTTTATATAAAAAACTAAGCAATTTTAACAATGTTTTTCTTTTTTTTCTTTTTAAAAGGTGCCTATTGTTATTCTTGAGGAGGGAACATTTAAGAAGTAAGTGCATGTACCCATGAAAGGCGAAAAGTAGTATTGATAATTTGTTAGAGAGATATAAAGTTATGTCTTTGTTGGATTTTAATTAGAAATGAGAATCTACATATGAATAATTCTTGCCTATGTCCTTGCTGGATACACAGTAGGATTTGTATTTACCGGGTAGTTCAGGAAAATCCGTACCATCTTTAACTACATCCTGAACAATAAGGAAAACATTTAGCCCGGTTATTTCAATTTTAAAGTGAGAGGTTGAGCCTTAGCAAGTATTTAAAATGTAGGAGACCCGAAGGAACACCATGAGGGCTTATCCCAGTGTACATGAAGAAGATGCAAAGATACAACCACTGGAAGGAGGAGATACATATAGGAAAAAAGCGTACAAGTCTCTAAGTGATAAAAAATGCACTCCAATATTCCACGAAGACCTAAAACATTCCTGAAACTCATCTCCTGGGACTCCGATTAACACTTTTGACAAAAAGCGCCAAGTAAGCCGTGCAACTGTCTCCAGGACCATAAACACTGACCTAAGGATGAACTCATACCGCTTCTACTAAAGATATATCCTTACAGACAAAATAAAGGCCAACCGAATTGTAAACGGAAGAAACTTTTGAAAGATTTGAAGTCCCATATGAAAACTGAATCATCATTTATTCGGTTGAGGAACAATGAACTTTCGACATATTTCACAAAATCCAGAACGACATATGGTAGGCTAATTTCCTCCACGTCTTTAAAACCAAGTTTCCAGCCAGCTTCATAATCTGTGGGGTCATTTGGAGCAACAGTAGTGCCATCCTCTTTTGGGCCAAAAAGGAAGGTTGTTACCTACAGGTACTGTGAACTCCTTTGTGATCAAATGATACCTTGGATGAAAGCTGAGGCCAATGGTGTGGAGTTCCTGTTTCAACAAGACGTGACACCCTCTCAAAATGCTTGCAAGACCCAAAACTGGTTAAAATTAGAGAAGTTTTCATTTTGACACCTCACACTTGGCCTTTTATGTCACCCTATGCGAATCCCATTGATTACTTCTTTTTGGAGGAGTCAAAGAGGAAGGTTAAGCAACAGTATCGACTCCTTAAAGGCCTCCATCATCAAGTATTGGAACAAAGTCTCTCCCACAGCCGTGGTCAAGGCATGTAATTCCCTTTAGTTCATGTATCGAGCGATGGAATGACAAACAGATTCAATGATTTTTTTCGGTTGTATTAATAGAATTTACTTACTAATTCATCTACTTGCTCAATTTATTGATCAGGATGCAGTTAAAGGTAGTCCAGATTTACCTGAATGAATCAGATGGAGAAGCTTTTCAACAACCTCGATTCAAGATCTCAAAGATTGCATTCGTGAAGCTATTGAGGGCATACAACACCCACTTTGCTATTTGGCCTATATTGTTTTCCATTATTAATGGCGTACTTTTCTCTTTACATTGAAATAAACACCCGATCATTTACCTCAGAAAATGTCATTTTTCTTTGAATATCCAAATAATACCTCTTATTGAAAAACAATTTAAAATCAGCTGTGACAAGAAAGGAAGGAGAAAAAGATATAAACAATGACATTTGCAAGAATTACCCTGATGTCGATCCCCAATTCTACTTTACGTCCAAAAAGGACTTTCAATCATAATGCCGCAAAAATACTCACGGTTACGGTCCTCCTTTTATGAGCTCACACGAACATTCAAACTGGTTTTGAATATAACTGAATCTATTTAGGAAAGGATGTTCAATATTCAGGAATTAAATAATATCTACAACTGCCAAGGAAAACAAAATTCCTTCTTTATTCTATCAATAAAAATTAAAAGGCCCGCTAAAAGGCACACCGGATTTACATCATTGATCAGGTAGGTATTTGAGTCTTAATAACTAGAGTTGTATCTCCCATGCATTTTTTAGGATCCGAGTTTTTGTATTTGGCAAAATTTTACACGACATAAAGGGTAAAAATTTAATGTTTTGTAAACAGCTGTAGAATTTTGAAATAAAAAAAAAGAAAGAAGGCATGCCATTTTTCGGTCTTTAATTGCTTAGAATTTACAACTCTACATATCTAGTTATGCAACAAAATGCATTGTTAGCCTTTTTGACAACGTTGTACAAAATCAGTGAGACCAACTTTATTTTTTGACTTTCTCATTGACTTAATGGACTTCTTAAATCATTTCCTTGCAAAAAAAAGAGAAATTTGAAATGTAAAAAAGTCAATAAATAGGGACCAATCCATAGCTAATAATAATCAGATCATTATTTTAAATTGTTCAATATGACAGGAGTATTCTTGCTATATGTATGTATGTACAATATATTAGTGATGGAACAGATCCTTAAATTGCAGTTTCAGGTTATATGTAGTCCTTGCTCTAAATCTTCCCTGGTTTTTAACAGATCATCATCAAAACTGATTTCTCGATTAGGTTAGAGATCCAGTTCTTTCTTAACTGATTTTCTGTACCACCCTCCTACCCTACCCGTTATATACCAGGGATGAACAGAAAGTAGTAAATGCAGGGCGTTCCTATTTATATATGAGTTACGGGGTTCTTGAGGGATAGCAAAAATTTTGTTCATTTTTTATATAAGGTAAATTTTATTTATTGCCTAGGGGGCCAAAAATGCGGGCCGCTTGAGGTGGTACTCTATTGTTTTAATGAAGAAGAGCACGCACTTGATGAAGCATGACCAGAGATAAAAAAACCAGTGTAGAATGGGGATTTTAAAAAAATTGACCGAAGCTAAACCCTTGTCACGTGAAGAATGTTTTGAAACGGAGAATAAATAATGCCCTGGTCGTTCCATTTGTCACAACTACAATCAGCTCTGACAAGGGAGGAAGGATAAAATGATTTAAACAAAGGCATTTGCTATCTTCAATTCTACTCTGAGTCCAACATGGATTTACAATTATAACTCCGCAACTAATCATCAGCTCCGTCTTTTATGAGTACACACGCCTTTCTATCAGGTTTTTGATATAATTGAATCTATTTAAGAAAGGATGTTCAATGCTCAGGAATGACAACTACTAGGATATAGAAAATTAATTCTATAGATTACCAATTACAAAAAAAAACCAAAAAAAAACGGGGTACCTAAAAAATACACCGGATTTTTTACACTGAGAATTAAGCGTCATGGTTCATTCTTTTTATTTTTTACTACAAACTCAATATTCACAGCGAACGTAGTTGTAACCGGAGTTTTGCAAGTAACCTGATTTTCTCAGTTTAGCAATTTGCAAACCTAGTCAGACCTGTGATTCGTAGTACAAGTACATTGTATATTTATAATAGTGTTGTGTTTTGGTCTGAAATTTAGACCAGCCTGAGACCGGTATAGTTTTATTACATGCAAATAACTCGGTCTGGACCGGCCTCACAGAAAAACTCTATCTAAATCTCTTCCAAGCGTGTAATGTGTTGCACAAATCATCATACCTTTATTCTATCACGCACCCATTCTTTTGAAGAAAAAAAAAGCCCAAAATCAGATGGTAGATAGCAATTGTCCCTAACTATGAAATTTTTATCTAATCATTGTTCAAAGATTAAAGGAGCTAATTCTGATATACCTAATCAACGTTTAGAAGGTTGATTAGGTAAAAAGAAGCAGAAAAAGTGACAGCCGACAACACAACACACTCATTTTTTTTTTAGTGAGGTAATTTGTCTCATATTTGTTCAACTCATTGAAAATCAGTCTTTAGATTGAGACCGAAAACATCCGTCCAAAAACGATTAAATTTCGGTCTACAGTCTAATATCGCGGTCTGGACCGAAAACTCGGTATATTTCAGTCTAGAAAAAAAATCAGTTCAGACTGAACCCGGGAAATTTTGGATCTCGGACCGAGTATCAACACTAATATATAGATATGTAATAGCTACAAGAATAATACTATTGAACATACATAAGTATCTATCTATCTAGCTAGGTATAACTTTCATTAAGGTATGGTCAAGTAATTTTATAATATTCATGAATGCATCATAATTTTTTTTCCTTCCCTTGGTTTCTTGGTTTGAAGTATGGCACTATGTACTATCCATGTAGTAGCCGTGGTATTATTTTGTATTTCTTTTCAAATCAATTAGCCATTTTTTATCAAGGTTGTTTTTAAAGTAAAAAGATAATTTTACAAAATAATAATTTGCGGTTAAATGACGTAGGAACAAAAACAAAAAATCAGGCTTCTCTTTCCCTTATCCATAAATATTAATTGATCTGTCATTACCATTATATGTCGATCAAAAATTATTCATATATTTTTTTTATATACACATATGTGGCCATCAACTAAAAATATAAACTATAATCATTTTTGTTTATATTGTAATTGGATTGCATTTATATGAATTATTGTCAATTAATACCAATAAATAATTTTAATTAACTGTTTGGGTGTGCTGCAAGTTGCACTTAAAGTAGCCCAAATTGATTGTCACAGTATAAACTAGAATTAGCACTCGGTAGAGTGCAAAACTTCCACCTAAAATCAAATTGAGTTATGTATCTGAATTTGTTCCAAAGAGATGGTCGATTATGCATTTTTTTAGGTTTTCTGTTATCTTTACCTTTGACCTCTCAAAACTTAATGGCCTCCTACGGTGACTATATATCATACCAAATTTGGTAAAAATTGCACTGCAACTTTTACCGTAATCCGGTTGCTAAAAAACTTTGTTGGTGGAAGTAACTAAAATGGGCACATTGAAGAACACAAACACAACTTTTCTATATTGAAATAGTTGTAGATTTTTGAAATTTTTTCCAAAAAATTTAATAATTAACTTTTCAAAACTTTGTGAAAATCTGTGGATTTTTGAAATATTTTTTCCAAAAAATTTCATATTTGAAATTTACTTTTTGATATTTTTTTTTCCAAAAAATTTGTGATTTTTATATTTGAAATTAAGTTTTTAAAATTTATTTATAAAATATTTTATATTTTGTTAAAAAGTTGTCGATGTTTTGAAATTTTTTTTCAAAAAATTTAATATTTAATTTTTGAAATTTTACGTGAATAACTATGGATGTTTGAATGTTTTTTTTTTCGAAAAATCTAATATTTGAATTTTTTAAACATATTAAAATATAAGAAATTAAATTTTTTAAATCCAAAAACCAAGCCCTCCCTAAAATAAAATTTTGTGGACGCCTCTGAGCTCTGCAATACTTTCCAAAGTTATTGTCGATTGTATATTTTGAACATTTTGTGCTACCTTGACCCCATAAAATTTAACAGCTGTTTACTATGGCCATATATAATCTTCGTACCAAGTTAGATATAAGTTGATCCATAATAGTTACCGTAGGTGACTAATAAATAAAAGGTCAACAGATACAGAAATTAGAAATTGATATATTTTATTTGAAAGGGTCCATATTGAGACAAATACAAGCCCCTATTTTCCAAAAAAGTTTCTAAACTATACACAAAAATTTTGAGTCTCGTAGCGCATCTCTCAAATTTGACTAATAAGCCTATAATTGACTCAAAAAGGTCTATGATATATTTGTTTGTATTTATGTAACTATAAAGTAACAAAGTATATTTTGATTTTCTCCTTTTCTTGATTTTGTTCAATATTGACTTTATGTTGACGTAGCCCATAAATAAAAGAGAGACCTGAACGTGCAGAAAACCAATGGCGTTTTTTTATAACAACATGTTGTTTTTGAGTCAAGATTTTAATGCAGACTGACCTTAATTTTTTATATATTTATTTGAAATAGATACATATTTATGTACGTATGAGTGTATATATTATTTTCATGTTGAAACCTTTAAATATATAATTATTTGTACAACAATCAAAAAGGACATTTTCAAGGACAGAGTACATACATGTAAAAAAAATATAAAAAATACAAACTTTCTTTTACAGCAACTTCAAAGAGGGAGAAGCAGAAAAATAACCAACAACATTCAAAATTACATTATATGAACCTAACATAAGTGCATTCTAGAGCAAAACACGCATGATTGGGTAAGGTGGACTAATTAGTGTACATCCTTTATATTTAATTATAAAATTAGTTGATAATGGAACTTGGTTTTGTATTTGTATATTTCGTATCTATGGCAATTCAGATTTTTTTTTTTAAATTATTTTTTAGAATATTAAACTTTTTAATTCTGACTTTCAAAAGTCAACAGCTTTTTACACAAAATTTAATTTTTGATAAAAATACAAAAATATACTATTCACAAAAATTGAATTTACGGAAAAAATTCCAAAGTCAATAGCTTTTTCTACAAATTTAATTTTTTTGAAATAAAATTCAAAAATTTAATTTTAATTATAAAATTTTATGAAAAAAATTTCAAAGATTTAATTTGTATTATATAATTTTTTGAAAAAAAATAATCAAAATCTACAGCTATTTACAAAAAATAAAAAAATTCTTGCAAAATTTGTTTATTGTGACCAAAAAAATCTAGTAAAAATGAAAAATTCATTAATTTGGGGGAGATGGGTCTACAGTTCCTCAAGTCCACCCCCTGCAGACACTTTTGTTCAACGTTTTCTCCGAAAAGAAATGGAAAAAAGTCCAAAAATCAGTTGGTAATAATTAATCAACTCTTTCCAAGAGTGGAATTCTAATTCCATAATTTTTGGGGATTACTCACAGCTTAGCAAGAGTTAATTCTAATTCGCCCAATAAACGTTCAGAAAATCTATTAGGGGGAAATAAGCAGAAACATTTATAGCTGACAAACAAAATACAGTGTGCAATTTTCTGTTAGATATGTAACACAGTGATACATCTCATTAAAAATTCTACTTTTTTTGACATATTAAGAATATTATTGTGTTAGAAGGGTATTTCAAACATTCCTTTTACTAACACTTACTCAGTATGAATCCTTCATTTATGATATATGTGCTGCATCAATCTAAAAACAATTTTAAACAAAAATTGTTTTTCACTTTAGACTTGTAACCGTTCAGCTATTTTGGCATTCCGTACAGCGTTCTGTCCAAAAAAAAAATCTTTTTTGTCAATCGTTTAGGCATTATTTCTTTTCCGTTCCGCGTTCAGATCATATGGTAAAACACTGTACGAGAGGTAACCGCGACTTCCACTTTTATAGTGTCAGGAAGGCTTCATTTGAGAACTAGGTTCCAAGATTTTTTAACACAAGTATCCGGTGCGTATTAGCGCTTAAATGAACTACAACTGACTAAACTCGGTTCTTTTATTGTCCAGATGGAAGCCAAAACGCAAAATATAGCCGCTTTGATTAGCGCCCAGCACAGCAACAAAGACAAGAAATACTGGACCGTGGACTAATAAGGAAACTCCAGGAACGACCTCTACCTCGCTTATGCGGCCAATGAGGTTCCACCAATTTAGCAGACTAAGTTCCCAGCCTCTGCGATGACACTGGGAGTCGTGGCATCAGACAGGAAGAGGATGCCTCATATTTGTTTTTGAAAGGACTGAAAATCGGGGCCCAGGAGTACCATGACGCCATGTATGAGGTGATCTTGCCCTGGTTGTAGTACAACTACCCAAAGGGAGACTATGAGTTCTAGCAGGACTCCATTCAACTGCAAAATACCAGGACCACACAAAACAACTGCTCGAATATAATTTTTCCGATTTCTGGAAACACGATTTGTGGCCTCCGTCCTAACCTGACATGAATCCTCTCGACTATGGCATCTGGGCTATGTGCTATCCCCCATCCCAGCGTCGACGCAATACATTCCACATTGGGCGACTATGTTCGAGGGCCAGGTCGTCAAGTTGTGTACAACCTTCAGGCCCAGGCTCAAGGCCATAGTAGCAGCAGAGTTCCAATTCCGATAAGAGCCTATCCTGTGCTAATGGCTCAAAATAAGTCTCCCACGAGTATGTCTTTGATTTATCAGCCATTAAAAAAAATCATCTTTAAAGAGGTAAAAAAATATAAAAACTTTCATTTCTTTATTTTTTTGTAAGCAGGGGAAGGTGAGGTAAGTTGATACACGTTTTGGTTTTTTAAGTCCTCAAAAAGTTCAAAACCCGGTATTTTGTCTAATATTTTGCAACTAGGTATCTAAAAGAGTTACCTAAAAAAAATGTAATTCAGTATATATTTAATATTCTTTCTTATTTTTTTCTATTTTTTCATTAATATAAAAATTGGTAAATGTATCAACTTACCTCAGGGTAGGGTAAGTTGATACATGTCATAGGGCAAGTTGATACAAGTAATTGAATGACTGATTAAGATAAGAACCCCATTAAGAAAAATCGACATATTGATGATATGAAAATTATCAAGTCTATTCAAATTTATTCCATAACTAGGTATACATGACACCCTGGTCAATAAATACACTGTCATGGTTTTATAAAGGCGATAATAATTGTGTTCATATTACTTTCCAAATATACAAATATTTCACTTAGGTCATAGATAATAATCAAAATTTAAATAATAAATAATCCTTTTTATTCACATTTTGGTGGTGTTTTTGTGAAAATAGAACATGATACATTGCAACGTCTATTTTTGGATGGTCTTGTCTGGCGATAAGTAGTGGGCATAATAGAGCTACAAGAATTTTATGAAGACAAGGACGGCAAAGATGCTTTACTCTTGGTTGGCATTTCAAATTCAGTAATTTCAGAAGCTACGTAATCCCATTCTTCAAAAAAATCATAGTTTTTGGTGAATATAGCCGTGTTTCTAAAGCCTGATACGATATTAGGAGGGGTTTCAAAAAATTCCATATATTCAAATGTTATGTTACCTCACCTTCCCCTACTGTTCGTGCATGCAGAAGAGGAGCATGTATCAACTAGCCCCTTACAAAGTGTCTCAATTTACCCCTACCCTATGTTTTTTCAGTTCAAAAGTCATCATAAAGTAAAGGAAAATATACTCAAATTTAATTATTCATATCATTCACTAATGTCTAATGAACAATTCCAACAGGTGACAATTGATAAGATAACCATTTAAGACATAGATATGAACCAAAAACTGTTGTGACAACAAATATACAAATTTGACAAATATATAAATTTTGATACATAAATCTTGTCCATTTTACTGAATCTTCTTACAAAAATTTAAAAAAAATTAATTCCATTCAATGGAACGTCGTTCAATTTTGCGTTCCGCTCAAAACTTACTTCATATAAACATACAGCTATTATTATGTACGCCCTATTTAGGACTGAACGCTGCAGTCCCGTCAAATTCAGTCCTTAAACTTATAAAGTTCGGTTTTTGATGACATTACTCAACTTTGTTTTTTCTCTTTTAATCAGTTCTAGTACAGACAATCCAAAGGACTGTTTTTAAAGACTAATAGGATCGGTCCTCAGACTGGACTGGCCTTGACCGAATAAATAAAGACAAGCACAACACTTTATACAGCCCAATATTTAATTGAAATATTCAATTATAGCCTTATTATTCAAATTTTATGGGATGAGTTAAGATACTTAAGGATTTTGGTTATAGTTTATAGCTTTTATTAGATTTAAGGGATTTTGGTCTACTCTAAGTGTAATTTGCTCTAAGGCTTAATAAAAATAATTTGTTGCTAGAAATAGAGGAATATTTGTTGAAGAATACATATGGTATCAATGGTTAATTTTCAAAAAAATCATTCTAGGTTGTTTTTGTGTTGACAGCCCACATATTTGTTTGAATATATATATGAGTATACTTGTGTATTTATCTAATCTATAGCCTATGTATTGTGGATTGGATATCGTTTAGCTTCGTTTGGGAAGAATACATATGGTTAATTTTCAAAAAAAATCATTCTAGGTTGTTTTTGTGTTGACAGGCCACATATTTGTTTGAATATATATATATGAGTATACTTGTGTATTTCTCTAAGCAGATAAATTTCGGTTGAAAATTTTTGCATTCATTCAAGAATACACACTATCCATTCAATCCCCCCCCCCTTTTTTCTGAGAATACATCTCGTTTGATTATAATGAATCGTTATTATCTCCAGCATGACATTCATCCACACCTTATGCCTCAACAGGGGCGTTAACAAGGATTAGCTGTATGGGGTGTTACCCCCCAAAAAAAAAGATTAATTTTTCCTTTTTACTAAAAATAATTTATGGTTGGATCAAAAACTTAAATTTTTGAAATATTTTTCCAAAAAAAATAATATTTGAAATAAAAATTTTGACCTTTCCGTCAAAAGATATGAATTTTTGAAATATTTTCCCAAAAATTGAATATTTCAAGTTTAACTCTTGATATTTATTTCCCAAAATTTAATTTTTTGTGAAAAACTATGGGTTTTTGGAAATTTTTCTACAAAAAATTAATGTTTGAAATTTAACTTTTCAAATTTTTCCCCGAAAAATTTAATCTTTTATGAATAGCTGTGGAATTGTGTAGAAAAATGGCAACAAAATTAGTTTTTGAAATTTGTTCCAAAAAGTTTAATTTTTTTATGGACAGCTTTTTTGAAATCTATTTCAAAAAAATTTAAATTTGTCATCTTTTTAAATTCCAAAAGCCAAGTACTCTCCCCTCCCAAATATAAATATATGTAATTATAATCTATATAATCCTGTTGACGTCCCTGCTCAATAATAAAGTAGGTTTTGTCGTCGTGGAAAAATATGTGATGACTCAGAGCAAACTTCCCTGATATTCATCATCCAATATTTTTATGAAAAATGTTATGTTTTTTTTTTTAAAAAAAAAAAACCCCTTTGAACGAGTTAAGGAAAGACGGAAAACAAGTATGGAGAATTTGACCGTGAAACCCTAGAGATAACGGATTTAGTTCTTCTTTAACGATGGTCATATAAAAAACAAGTTATATTCATATAATATTATGGATAAATGTAATCCCATTTGATTTTGCAAAGGGTTTCGTGAGTTGGTACTTTCTTTGCAAATATAGATATAATATACACCCGTGCTTATGTACGCATAAACTGCCTTACATAGTATAAATATACACCATATATTATATACTCGTAATAGTGAATAATACTAAGACAAGAATTTTGTACATATCCTTAGATACACCACACGTACGGGAGATTCATAGATTCCTTGAGCGCGCGTAGGAAATTCGGATTCTCTAACTTTTTCTTCCTTCATCAAGCTTAAGGGCCCTTATTTTCTTGCATCGACTTAGTGTACATTTTAATCTTTCCGGGTGAATACGCTACTACTCTCTTGGTTCTTTTTTTATTTGAATAGAGAGAAGGAGAGACGAAAGATTATTATATAATCGAAATTATCATTTTAAGACAGAAGACTATATATATATTTAATTATATACAATAATTGTAATAAAAAGTTATAATATCGGTGGGATTTTACATACGAATACCGACATCTACGGACATCAAGCATACCAAGGAAAGAGCAACAAACACGTGGTAAGTGATTCTATTTACTCCATATTTGTGCTTTTATATGTATATATATATATTAATATTAGTACCTATTTATCGTTGATTAATTACCCCCTTTTTCCTACCTTGTGTGGTGTGTATTAGTACGAAAATCTACCAATGCTTCACTTAGGGCAATGTTTTCTCTCTCATTTGTGTTCTTCTTTTTTTTTTTTTTTGTATATATATAATTTGCAAGCTAGTTTATTGACCTTTAAGTTTTTTGAATTCTTCCTATGTGGCCTGTCAGCATATAAGCAAGCTATAAAGATGATTTCTTCCCATCAAAATTGACTCTGAATACCACTATCGTCTTTGACAAATTATAGTTGCTCATTTCTTATTCAAAACATATTTATTAATACTTTGTGACAGTCGCAAATTGTAATTAGCCAAAAGTCTTTGTTTATTTGAAGGGGACTATATCGGGGCCAATATATGTATCTTCAATCAAATAAAAATTCGAGGCTCTAGCTAAAACTCTTGGGTATCTACACTCATCCGACAAATTTAAATAGTGATCCTATAATTTACTCTAATATGTCTATGAACATTGGTCTCTATGAAGTAAAAAAATAATTGGGACTTCCTTTTTTTCTTGTGTCTTGTTCAGGATTGTTTTGATGTGGCACGCCATATATTTCTTCACTTATTATCCTCCTTTATCCCATACTCACCCAGTAGACGAGAACTAAGTTAGTTGTTCTACATACTAAATTTTCAGGATGCCAGAAACAAATAAATATACACATCTATATAAATAAGATATACCTAAATACATACATAAAAAAACAAGATTTCATTCCTTGTTATAGAGAGACAGGATTTCTATTTATACCAATGTGAAATGCAAAAAAAAAACCACGATATAAATTTTCTATAGGACAAGGATATTGATGTGTGTAGGTACATTGTATATGTTTGTCCACATACTATTTTATATACTTTACTGGACCAAGGCAATCTTAAAAGAAAGAAACATAATAATAAGTTATTAAAAAAAGAGGAAGAAAGCCAATTTAATCTTGGGTATGCTTATAATATATATAAAAAACAAGTTAACTCTATCAACAATGCTTGAACTTCTTATATGAACCAGGAGATTTTTTTTGTCATTTACATCATATTTGTACCATATTGTTATGGTACAAATATCTACATATTATAAAAAGCCACTAGTGGTGGCTTTTGGTCTAAAACCCATCTCAGACCTCTCAACACCATTATAACTTTCGTAAGACCAGACTAATTTGCGCCAAGTTACGTCTGGGCCCCTGGTCAATGACCTTTTTTTAGTAAATAAAAATGCTGTCCACAATTTCAGACTACGGTCTGGACCAAAATAATCAAGGTCTAGGCATTAGAAAGAGTAAGTGTTACTATACATCTAATGACGTAACTGGGGAAAGAAGACATTGGGATTGTCCCAATGGATTTTAAAAATTATAAGATTTCAGACGAAGGTCTGGACCAAAGTAATCAAAGTCTATACAACAAAGTATGTGGTTCAAAAGAGAGGCATTTTTGGGTGCATTACTATATAATGACGTCACGGAAGTGAAATAAACAATTTGGAATATCCGATCTGTAAGTATTATTTATACAGCAATTGGTGGGAATGGGCCAAAAAGTATTTTTTGTTTAGTACATTCCTTATCCATGAACTCAACACGATTTGATTCAACATATATATTCTTACAGCAGTGACGTCATTAGAATAATGTTTTATTTTCTACTCTCCAAGCCTTATTATACGTATATAGACTTTGGAAGTAATCTTGTTCTATAATAAATTACTTCAGACCGAACCGAACAAAAAATTACGTGTCGGATCGAGTCTCCACACTAATACTAATAGCTACAAATGTAGGCATAATGTCTATAGTGTAAGTATAGTGTTGTTGTTTTTTCTTCATTGTTATTTTGGGAGTGTTGGTTGTACATACGTAGATATGTGATAGACATAGAGCCATGATGATGCCCCAGGAGGAGGTGGAGAAGAGACAAAATAAGACTTACTTTCATTGAAGGCTGTTGAGAAGAGAGAGAGGGGGGAAGATGGTTTATGTTATTATGTGAAGCTATATATACCCATATATTAGACTGGCTCAAAGATTATATACTTTTGGGAATGTCTACTATCAAAAGTTATTCCTAGATATTTAAATATACACTGCAAATATTTGGAGGTTCCGCATCGCATTTGAAGTCATGAACTTTCATATTTTCCCTATTAATAACCCCCTTAAGCGCGTAAGAATTCAAATACTACCATTAACCTCTTAATAAATTTGATCCATTCAACTAAAAATATACACTGTGGCTATCATATAAAGTAATATAACTAAAATACTACCTAGTCATCAAAATAGCACTTTTATACATTCAATTACATTGCGGAACCTCAAAACTTTGTCTGACAGACCGGAAATTTGTTTTGTAGTCATTTTGTATTACGTTACAAGTTTCCTTACTCGTCTAATATGTATTATTTATTTTCAACTTTTTGAAGGAAAAAAAAAACCTTAAACGAACCACCCTAATATACATGTCTATTGACTGTCTCTCACCCCACTGTTATGCATCTCTAGGAACATATATATGTATGAAGTAGATATTCTACAACAACTTGTTCTCACCCCACTATAGCACCCCTCCCTTGCAATCATAGGTGCATAGATACACTCCTCTCCCTAACGAACTTGACCATAAAACTTTTAAAAAATAACTTTAACGGGCGTTGCCCGTTGCCAAATTTTGTCTGGACTTTCCTTCTCTTCTGATTATTCTCCTTCTCCTTATAAAGTCTGCTTTATCTCTAGGTATAAGCCACCTATAAACCTACTTATTAATAGTGTTGTGTCGGTACTAATGTACTTGGTCCAGTCGAGGACCAGTCTTTCAATATAATGGATTAATATTAATTCATTAGAATGAAAAACCTCAATAACGTTATGAGGTCTCAAGTTTTCATTTTTTTAAGGACTAAAAAGTTGGATTGGACTAGTTTTTAGATAAGGAACGACACAATATTAGTTATTAAATTATCCATTAAGATATAGGTATACATATATATGTCTTGTACAATTTGTGATTTTGAGCAAGGTGTAAACTTTACGAGAAGATTGATCAAGTTACAACCAAAAAATTAAATGAATATTTATAAATGAAGGATTTACCGAGTGGTCCATTAAATTCAAAAACCTTTGAATTTAAAAATTCAACAAAATATAATTTATTAAATTTCAATAGAATTTAAAAAAATAATACTATAAATAGATGTGTGTCTGAGTGTGTAACCGCCCTTATCGGCAATGATAGCTTCCAGGGCGTGGTGGAAAGCCTGGCACCCACTTCGGATGGAGTCCTCTATCTCAGCATCCCAGTGCTAACTGACAATAGGACTCGGTGTTTGGATGACACCATGACAGAGGAATACATCCGCAGTATGTGCCAGGCCTTCTGGCGCCCTTTTTCTTTGAGAGTAATTTTCTTGCGGGCCATCCTCCGTGCAGGGACTATTACAGATTATCAATATTTTTATTCAATAAGGGGGTGGATAATCCATCAGCAAACTAACTGGTCAACCAATCTCTTTACCTCATTTTAAAATAATCCTAATAAAGAAAGAATATTCTAGATGTATAAGATTTTCAGGGTCGTCATAAGGAGGGGGGGGGGGGATCAACATGTATACATACTTATACCTAGATAATATTTCCAATATTATCTAGCCATTTTCAAAGCCATATGTATGAAAACAATATAAAAAGGGCTGGAGATGTATCCTACATATATTTAGGGTCATCTTCATTATCAACAGAGTCCCTTCCATAGAGAATAGGTGTTTATTGTAATTTTCTTCTTTTTTGGGAAAAAAAGTTTATTATTTTTCAGAAGAAAATAATAAAATAAAAATAAACCAAGTTCTTGAGTAAAAAAAAAAATAATAATAAAAAATCATTGAAAACTTTCTCCGCGTCATACCTGGAAGTTGGATAAATCTACACACATTTATACATATATTTATATACCTAGTAGTTTGTAAAAATAGTAGTACATACTACTACATGGTATAATAGTAGTAGTGGATAGGTTATGACGCAAGGGGAAAAAAACAACTTATACTTCCCTCAATTTGAGCGCAATTTTTTTTTTTTTTTTTTTTTTTTTTTTTTTTTTTTTGTGGACTCATTTGATGGCAATAAATACACATAAAACGTGGTGTGTCCACCTTTGGAATATTGTATATATTTCTCTAAAAATGCACTAATATCTACTAGTCCTCAAAAATCGGTCTGACACAAAGTTGAGTGCCTTAATGCATCCAGGATGGTGGCTTACAGGGATTGAGTGTGAGTCTCAAGTTGGTCTAAACGATAGCGTTTTTTATCAAAAAATCAAAGGTTGTAGTCCCAATTTAAAATTAGAAGGCGTAGTAAAAATAAATCTATTATTTTTAATGGATTTTTCCTCCCCCCATTAATGTTTATCACCTAGGCAATCAAAAAATGGTGTACATGACGATCAGACTCGACGATTTCCATTATTTTATCCACATTTTCGATTTTGCTTCTTTGACATCAAAATTACCAGAAGAGAATTCACGAAAACAAAACTTTGCGTGATTGGCTGCTACAATATCTGTACCATAAATACTATTCACATTTTCAGCGGCTTGGCATGCGTTTTCACATTGTTTTAAGAAAAAATCGAAATATGGTGTATTTTCTCTTTGCTGGTGTCTATCATTGACGTGGATCAAACAATCCTGCGTATTACAAGCACAAAATTGTCAAAAAAAGTTTTTTTTGTACAATATCCTATATCTTAACTCCATCCAGCGTCAACCCATCCTAATTATACTACTCGTAATAGACATTACTAAAACCATCTATTGGCAAAAAAAAAAGACCAGTAACGGTCCTGACTAAATCAAATAAAATGATATTGCAACAATGAATGCCAAAATAACGGTTTATAAATTAGGTCTGTTTTTTGTTGTTATTGAAGTTGGTATTGATGATTCCCCATTAATACTTGACCAATAAATACTAATACTGAAAAAGTTCCATGGAGCCCCCCCACGGTGATTACGGCCCCGTTTAATAATTTCAAATGAGCGTTATGGGTAATCATGAATGAAATATATACTGTAGTATTTAGACACATAAAATAATTAATTGATGATTTTAAATATCATAATTTTCTAAATATCTTCAATGCCATTAAATGTTTAATGGCAATTGTTTTAAATTATCGTCAGATAAGGATATGATCCTTTTTAATATGTACTATTTAAAAAATAAGCTAGAAAACTAAAGTTTTTAGAGTGCGAAGTGAAGGCGGGAGCGACTGGATATAGTACTTCTAGAATTAATTAATAATGATAATTATTCAATATCCTTGTAAGAATTTGGTACTTGTTATATAGTTTTTGAAGGAGAATATACTGTAAGCAGCCTTTAGGTCCTTGTGAGATATGACAGACGCGGAGGCACCTACAATTTTTATATTGCTTGTAATGCGCCTTTATCTAAGAATGGCGATTGAGTGCCTTTCATTTCTAATCTATCGTGCATATATATTCCGAATATCTTTTGTACTTAATGAATGAAAAAAAAAACGATACAAATTTAATAGATAAATTATTTCTGTCAATTGGAGACTTTTTATTAAAATTTCTTGGGTGGGCAGGACGGGTTTAGATGTGTTATTTGAAATTAAATTTTGAAATGTATTTTCAAAAAAAAAAAAAGTTTAAAATAAATTCTAATCAAAAAAAGGAATAAAAAGTATCACATTTATCTTTGCCCTAGGCCCTGCTTAAAGTCAAATCGAGCCTGGGTGTGAGTTGAGCTTCTTAAAAATATTTATAATTAATTATTTTCAAACAGTAGTTCTCAAACTTTTTCTACATAGTGGTGTGTCCCCTGAGAAAATATAAAAACCCCTTTGCGACTTCCTTACTTTTCATTATTTTCGTCCACGTACAATTACAGGGCCTACCATTTCACTATCACAGTTTGGGAACAAATTCACGTTAGAGCCTTCATTTGATTTATGAAGCTAGTGTTTTTCGATATGATCGTAATAAATACCGTGGTACTGACGCATTTGAAAGGGTAATTATACTAAACTAATATTGAAACCGGTACTTTCGGCTCCTCCATTTCATACAAAATCGGTCCATCAATGACGAAAGCCCCTCCCCCTAAAAATAAATAAATATATATATTTATAATCCAGCGGACGCCCCTGTACCCATATTGGTATTGTAATAACACATACTTTATAGTGTGCGTCCATCCTTATTTAGGACTGAAGACTGCAGCTCCCTCCAGCTCAGTCTGGTCCAGTTCAGTCATAAAATTTATAAATATAATGAATCATATTATGTTTTTTTATTCTGACCCTTGGCTGTAATTTGCGGTAACTTTGACGGATTAATCATCATAATTGAAGAGTCGAAAAGGAAGATAGCTAATTCATGAATTAGTTCAAGAGTAGAAGAATGTAATCCAGACTTATTTATGGCAAGAAAAATCATTCTTGCCGGCTTTTGTATTGACCGGCTTCATAGATTAACAAATAAAACCTTTATTTTTATGACTGCTGCAAAATGAGTATTTGTTTATTTACTTTTGTAAGCTCTGTTAATATATATATATATATGTACACTTATGTGTATAATGGGTTTATGTACATACATTGAGGAAACTTTCTATATACATGAATGATATATATATATTGTAAAAAAATGTTGGGTCATACATAGGTAGTAGTGAGCTAGAGGAAAAAAAAAGAAAATAGCAAAAAACATTGAATGGAATTTTCGGTCATGACAGTGCGTTTTTCCCCAACCCCTTGTTATTTAATCTTCAAATATATGTTGCCAGTCAACACAAAAGCAAGCTACAATATTCAGATTACATTTGTTATCTTTTACAACGTATATTTGTCAATTTCTATTAATAAATTATTTTAATTAGCTCTTTGGGTACCCTGCAAACGGCACTTGAAATAGCAAAAAATCTACATCGCAACTACCAAGGGGTGTGGACGGGATTTTTTTTGGGGGGGGGAAATTTTTCGAAAAAAAAAAATCCAAAAGGTACATTTTTTTTTTAAATATTCAAAATTTCAATTTCAAATATAGAATTTTTTTCAAAAAAAAGTCGAAAATCCAAATTTGTTCACATAACATTAAATTTTTGGAAAAAAATTCAAAAGTTAGATTTTGAATATTAAATTTTTCAATAAAAAAATCCAAAATCCACAGCAATTTACGTAAAATTAAATGTTTTGGAGAAAAAAAATTCAAACATTCATATTCAAATATTACATTTTCTAATAAAAAGCCAAAATACCTTAATTCGGCAGTGGGGGCAACAGCCCCTTCAGCCCACCCTTGTGAACGCCCCATACATTGGGTCAAAAAAGTATTTTTATTCAAACAAAGGTTTTAAACTATATTTAAAACTATTTAGTATCTACACTCATCCCACAAATTTGAATACTATGGCCATAATGGACTCAATTATGCATTTAAAACATTGGGCCGTAGGTATTATATATTTTATATGAATGGTGATTTATTCTTTTGCTTGATTCTTATTTAAGATTGTTTTTATGTTGACGCACCACCTATAAGAAAATGGGTGGCTCATTGGGGTTACTGTATTATTGCACAACAATTTGCTAAAGAATAGTAAGTCATTAAAGTAGGCACCAAGGTAGATACTACGAGTGGAAATGTTCTTATACAATGTACATGACTTAGAAGAAGGTGTTTCCTTTTTTTCTATTTCTTTTTTTTGCAGTCCATGGCTTTGGCAATATTTTTTTTTTTTAAATATATATAATAAAGGCCTCAGTACATAGAATCATGACATTTTTTTAACTTTCATTATTAATATGTATATATGTGATGTGGTTGAATAGATTATTTAATAAATATTGTAAGATATTTATTTATTCACGTCCATTCCCTAAAAAAAAACATCAATGTTTTCTTTCTTCAAGGATATATTATTTATATAGTATGTTTCTCGGTCACTTATTTCATATATGTTAAATAATAATAGGATATGTCATATTCTAATATAAAATTTTTCCTCTATGTGATAATAATAATTTAAAAAAAAAAACATTGGATTTTTTTTTCTACTTTTAAGAAATAAACAACTTCTTCGACTACTTCTCTTCTCTTAAGTCTTCAAAATAATAAAAAATAACTATCATACCAACGTCCTTCCTTCCTTCTTCTTGACTTTTTATTATTCTTCTACCAAACTTTCACCAAAGAGAAGAATAATAATAACATATAGAAAATTTTGAGTGCCAAAATGTCTGCATGCATAAAAGGGACCTCCTCAATGTTTGTATACTTAATGTTAGTAATGAGACGATTTGCGATTCCAATCCTTATTTATAACTTTCCTAGGCTATAAAAAAATATTGCCTCTCCAAAATTAAGGAATTTTTGCTTTTATAAAAAAAATTAATACTTGAAATTTTTTCAATAAATTTAACATTTGAAATTTAATTACACTTTTCAAATTTCGTTCCAAAATTTTATTTTCTGTAAATAACTATGTATTAATATTTGAATTTTTCCCCAAAAAAAAAAAAAAAAAAAAAATTTAAACAGTTGCAGATTTTTGAATATTTTTTTTCAAAAAAAAAAATTTATCTTTTAAAAACAGCCATTGTTTTTTGAATTTTTTTTCCCAAAAACTTAGTTTTTGTGAATAGTTGTAAATTTTTGAAAAAAATTTAAATATCAAATTGTATATTTAAAATTTTTTTTTACAAAAAATTTAATCTTTTAAAAACAGCCATGGTTTTTTGAATTTTTTCCAACACTTAGTTTTTGTGAATAGTTGTAAATTTTTGAAGAAAATTTAAATATCAAACTGTATATTTAAATAAATATTTTTTTAATTTAATCTTTTATAAACAGCCATTGTTTTTTGAATTTTTTTTCCAAAAACTTAGTTTTTGTGAATAGTTGTAAATTTTTGAAAAAAATTTAAATATCAAATTGTATATTTAAATTTTTATTTTTCAAAAAATTTAATCTTTCAAATTTTTGGATTTTTTTTCTTCAAAAATTCCAAAAACCAAGCACCTTCCTTCCTAAAATATAATCCTGTGGACGCCCTTGATAGTAAAATTGTATTTCTTAACTATTATATAAAATATTGAAGAATCAGAACCGACTTTGGTAATTTTTTCTAGAATTGAATCGGTATCGATATTGTTTTTTGTTTTTTTTAATTGTCCCCTCAGTTCTTAATTTGCTATATATTCGTAATTAGCCCTATAAAGATTAGTAAACAATCCTATTATTGGTGCCTTGTTTTTTGAATAGTTGTTGAAAATCTTCAAAAGCTTGGTGTTGTGGGTTGTCAAATAAGTTGAAACCCCTAGACTTTCAAATATTGGCTAATTTTTAAATAGGAGGGTGGGTAACCTACTATGAGCTGTACAAATATGATTTATGCAAATCATTTAAGTTCAGATGACGTTATTAAAGGTCGATGTTCATAATTTTACAACACAGCTGACGTCATGATTAATTAATCTATGAAGCTGAATAATAAATTTTATAAATCCAAAATGTTTTTCTTTTGTAATACAGATTCAGCCCTAATTTTTCTTTGGAAACGATCTAGATCAAATTTTTCTTAGAGATCCGTCCAGATGGAACTTCTTTAAAGGATCGAATTAGTTCGATTACTTTAAAATCATAACGATGTCTGACCTTTCTAGGCTTTGCAGGCCAAGCCCAAAACTAGGAAATATATAAACATAAATTCTTCGGTTTCAATTTATGGACAAACTTCCTCCCTATTCCGATTTTTGATTTGTAATTTATTTAAGACATCATATTACTTTATTGTTCCGATGTTTATATTTTTTAAATACAGGTGACGTCATCAACAATTCATCTATAGAATCCGGCTATATCAAATTTTAGATAGGACTGATAAAGTGCGATTTTTCTATTTCCTCTATGGGATCAATCTAAAGCGATTTTTTCTTTGTGACCGCTATAGACCAAAGATTTTTATGGGGAGGAATTAATTTGGTCCAATTAAAATTAGAATGGTCTCAGGGCGGTCTTGGATCGTCCGACTGAATCCTAAAACTACTTTTTATAAAATACTTTTGGGAGAGAAGACCTTTTTTTATTAAGAGATTTATAAATTTCTTCAACTTTTTAAAATTTCCCGCCCTAGAGTATCCTCACTTGGGATCTATGAACTACCATATTCATCCTGCTTTCTCGAACTCTCTTACGTAATAATTTATAATGACACTCAGACCCATACATAATTATACTAAGAATAACGACAAGAAGTTGTTGTTTTTTTATTTTACTATTTAAGAAACCTTAATTTTGAAGTAATTATTGAAGGTTTCACTTCATAACCTTTAGCCTCCTTCCTTTATTCCATTCGTCCTCATCTTAAATAATATATTCTTGTAGCAAAAATACATCTAGACTCATTTAACGACATTTATTATTAATTTAACTAAACTTTCTAATGATGAAATATATTTTTACCTACCTATGAGGTACATCATAATGTTATACATTTTTTTTTTTTTGTATTCCCTTGTGGATCTGCTCAAATGATATTTATCTCTCCTCATACAAAATTCACACGGGGATTTCTTACGATGTATGTAAGTATCACATTTTATGCAGGGGAACAACGAAAGTTGTACATAGTTAAAAATTACATCACTGTGAACAGGGCACACAAAAATAAAAATATAATAAGTAAAACAATAAAAGTGAAAACATGTTTTTCGCATGAATTTCATTACTCTTCATAAATGACGTAAACCATCTTTATTTATTTTTTTCCTTTTTTTTTCTCTTCTCTTACTTACTCACATCCACTTTGGTAGGTATTTTGTAAAAGGGTTGGTTTAAATTTTTATGGGAGTGCCTATCTCCGTCCTTCCACCTTGATTATCGTGAAGATTTCCCTTATGAGCAAGAAAAAGAATAAGGAGAATCATTGGCCCAAAACATTAGTTGATTGATCTTTGAGAGTTTTGCAAAGAAAGGATTGTATAATGTGGATTCGAGTAACACTCCAACTCACTAAAAAAAACTTCATTTGACTCGAGCCAACAACTTCCTGGAAAATTATTCGAACTTACACGAAATGTTATTTGAAAACTCCATTAAAGTCAAATGAGGGCCACATTTGTTCTGCCATTACATTTGTATCAACTTTTGTACCCACACATTTTTTATCTATTATATTTTGTCAAACTGCACCCATAGATATTTGAAAAAAGGAAATGCATCATATCTACGCGATGATGAAAACTATTTATACTCTAAGATGGCATGTGTAAGTGTGGTCGAGACAATGGAAGGGAATGCCCACATAAGGGATGAAGATGGGCTGGCACGACAAAAGTGGAGGGATCAAATATCTAGCGTCCGAATAAATGACGATGGGATTCAGGGGTCATCAAGATGAGCAAAGATTAGGGACAAGAAAAAAGAAATATATGAAATATATGTGCAAAATACAATTACATAACGGACAAAAAAGAATATATATCACTTTTGGCTGATTGTATGTAAAATACATAAATTAATTATAAGATAAGTATGTGGTGTGAAATCATTAGTACTAACTTTAATTACATAGTATATAAGGTCTGAATGTGTTCATACTCAATTTTCATACATATGGTATATATAGTAAACTGTGAGCTAACTGAGCTGAGACACAAGGGATTTGGTACAAATGTCTTGATACAAATGTCGTGGTTACAAATATTGCAGATACATATGTCTGGATACAAATGTGGCAGAATCGTTCATAATTAGGGATATAAAACCTTAACACTTTTTGGCTGTGAGATTTTTTGTTGTTGCCATGTTCAACAAGTTTTAGTTTTATTTTCTAAAACGGTTACGTTACAATTCTTTCATTCTTGAGGAAGGAATCTCCAAGTATAAAATGGGTGTGCTCAGAATCATGGAGAGACCCAGGGCCGTCTGCAGGATTATTTATATATAATTGGTGAGAGGGTTGGTTTTAGAATTTTTTTCTGAAAAAAATTTCCAAAAATTAAAATTTCTTAGAATATGATTTGAAAAATTAAATTTTTTCTAAAAAAATTTCAAAAATCCACAGCTATTCACAAAAAATATTTTTTTTGTAAAAAAAATTTCAGAAATCCATAGCCATTCTCAAAAAGTTAAATTTTGGGAAAAAGTTTCTAAAACCCTCAGCTGTTCACAAAAATTTTCAAATAGTACATTTTCTAGTAAAAAGCAAAAATTCTTTCATTTGGAGGGGGCTACAGCCCTTCCAGTTAACCACCTGCGGACGCCTCTGAGTTCTACTTTTTAGGGAGCCTTGAGACTAAGTCCTTCTTGAACTATGAGCAGGATCGAGATAGGAGTAACTCCTGTCTCGAACATTAATTGATAGGGATTTGAGCTTGAGTTTATATTTTTCTTCTTATAGCTACTTGCAGCTAATTTAATGAAAGGTCACGACAGCTACCTCCTCTACTCCAAGACATTCCTCAAATTGTCCGGCCTACCATCTTAATTATCGGTTTTTTTTAAACATAACCAAAATAACAACTTACAACCCCATTAATAGCCATGTATATATTGCAATCAAAATTAATTTGATGGATGCTGTTTTATGGATACACCTTATAAATATTTTATAAAAGCGGATACATTATTTGATTAATAATGGACTGCCTGTCTCATGGAGATATTCAAACACTTAGTTGTTGAACTTAGACTATATCAATTCAAAGAAACCGTATTTTTCTTTGCCTGATGCCTTTACATAGCTCGGCTGAATATTCAATCTGTCACGAGCTTTCTTTATTTACCCGAGGATAGTAGCGCCACCTTGAGGTCATTATTGTTATATTAACAACTTTGTACATCAGTGCCATTTTGCAGTTATTAATATTATAGTTTGATCATGATTTATTACATAAGTTTGAACGACCTGCGTAGTTTAGTATTCGACTCCAACACTATTATTATAGATATACATTTATATTACTACTAGGAAAATAAAACATATGGACGTCAGTTGTGAACAATTATAATTAAAATCATAATTTTCCATAGGTATATTATGTACCTAGTCGTCATTAGTCAGTCCATGATTGAAATATTGTGTTATTATTTTATGTAATAACAACTTTTTACACAAGATTACAAAATTATTTTCCTTTCATTTCAAAGAAGAAAGAGAGAGAAAGATAGAAAACACACTTTATTAAATGAATGAAGTTGATTTTTTGTAGACCATTGAGTAAGTTTTTTACCTTGTTTTTATTTATAAAAATATGTATTCATATATATTATTATGTTTCTTGAAAGAGCCACACGCATGCCAATTGAAGATAGGTTCATGATTTCCATTCATTCATTCAATAATGTGTGCAATGACTGACATGCCATCAGCAACGCTATGATTTTTTACATAGTAAATGCTGGTAAATTAACACAAAAGCTATTCCCAACAAAAATAATGAAAAAAATAATCGTGGTGCGTCAATATAAACCCAATCTAAAAATATAAAAAAATCCCTATTTCTTTACAGTGAAATATACACTCCAATATTTCATAGACATATTTTTGTCAATTATCGACTTATTATTCAAAACTGTGGGATAAGTTTAGATGCCCAAGAACTTGACCTATAGTTTTGTACCTTTACTTGATTTAATATTGTTTCCGATATTACCTATATGAGAACATCCATCCAGTTCTCCTTCTTTTATTGTTACAATTACATATTTGTGACTACTTTAACTGGAACTTGATACACCCAAAGGATGAATGTTTATTTTTTTTTCATAGAAATTAAAGATTATTTGTCAAAGAATACAAATACTCAATTTTGAGAAAATCACTCAATTTTGCTTCTGTGTGGACGCACCAGAAATGTTCAATACACTTTTTTATACCATAAAAGAGTTATTTATAAGTTTTGAAGGTATTCATTTCCGTGATTATTAATAAGACAAAAAAACAAAACTGAAGAAATAGTAGCAGAAAACTTATAAATTTAATTCATTTAAAGCAACTTATTCAATCTAAAGAAGCTGTCATTTAACACTATGTCGGCTAAACGAGTTTGGAATGAGCTGTAATCTAGTCGGTTGTGCCTCCGATACTTCTTGGATAATTTGATGAGGAAATTCCAAATTCTACAAGGAAAAAACCTTGACTTCTGACTCTAGATAAACAAATCTATACAAAATAATCAAGGGAGCTCAGATCTGGACTTAAAGGAAGTTTATTTCAACATTTCCAGAGCCTAAAATATATTCCTGTGAACGCTCCTAGAATCCTCCCATCACTATTAAACATTAAATACATATAAAAATACCAGTGTCTCTCAGTGGATTCTTTCGTATAACTACGTATTGTTGACATTTAGTAATCATTTTTTTTTTTGAAAATATTTGAAAAATGTGGTACCTATAGCCAAATAACTCATAGACCTATATCTGTCGTTAAATGTAATTTAAAGTGAGTCAAAGAATGAATCAGAAATGGACGTTAATTATTATTTGTCAAAGAATAGATAATCCATAATTAATTAAAAGAAAATCCTTCCAGCTCGCTTTTGTATTGGCGCGTCACATATATTTATTCATATACAGCAATATAATATGTTATCTTAAAGAAAGTCCTTTTTTTATTTTGTTGTTGTTTTCTCACTTCCCTTTAATATATTTTTTTCTTTTTGTGATGGGTGGTCGAAGAAAAACTTTATAAAAAAATTACCTGTATTAAATTTACTCACGATCCTACTCTGAAAAAGGGAGTGAAGGAGGGGTCATACAATAAAACTTTCTTTAATATATTTTTTTTAATAACAAAACATTATAAGTACTTTTATATTAATAACTACATATTATTATATATAATATTGCTCTCGACTTACAATTAAGGATTCATTGCAAAAATAGATCAGATTTATTTAATTATGACTCTAATTAGATATTATAGTACTTGTGTTGTTCAGTAGACCGGAAATATAATAGCACTGGTGGACTAACTATTGTTGAGACTTTTGGTTTCTGAACCAAGAAATATCCCACTATCAAAGCTGGCCACCAATTCCAATTGATTTCAATTTGTACTGAAGACCAACATTGTCAAATGTTTTACTAAATTCAAAACAAAGTCCCATGACTTTCCTAACAGCAAAACTAATTCCCAATGAAAAATCAGATTCGATGTGAATGATCTCTTTGTTGGGAAGACCGGATATTTTTTAGTTTCGGTCTTAAGTAGGGGTGTACCGATACATCAGAATCGGCAAAAATATGCCTTTTTTTAAGTATGAGTTATCAGAGTCGGCTCAATAATGGGAGACCCTACAAGGGCGTCCTCGTGGGATATAGGGACTCTCCCCATAAAAGGAATTTTACAAGAAATGTTTTCGTAATTCGGTCAAATTATGTAACAGAGCGAAATATAATATATATATATTTTTTTTAATTTAATGCATTATTAAGCAAAAAAATAATTAGTTCTAATTTTATTATTTCAAATGGCAGACAAATAAAAGGAAGTGGGGATCATAGTATAGACTAGCCCATACTTAAGACTAGGGACTCCTACCTGAAAGGGCCTCGGATAAAACTATGTTTTCTTTAATTTTTATTTTAACATATAACCAGTGCAAAAATAATAGATCTACATCACAAAATTCAAGTCCATCCATTAAAAATGAAAATATTTTCAGTAGTACAGGCAATATAATAATTGAGCCAACCTGGAATAAATTGACTTTTGAGCACAGAGAAGAACTAAATTTTAAAATAAATTTAATTTGAAATAATTTTAACTCATTATAGTCATCTTTAGGAAAGATATATTTTTGTCTTTTTTGTCGAATCTTAATTTAAAAAAGTTAAAGATTAAAGAAAGTCAATCCTTTTCTGATTAGTTTATGTAATTCCTTTATACATAATAAAAAAGAATCGGAATTGTTCATAAAGATGGTATCGAAATCGGCTAAAATTTTGGTATTGCTACATTCTTCGTCTTAATAGATTTTTCCAGACTGATTTGGAGCGATATTTGTGTCCAAACTACGAACACAGATAGTAGATCGAAATGTAATCGTTTTCAAATCGTGGACATTTTTTTTCATAATTGGCGGAGCAACTTTCTTCGGTGTTAATCTATTAACAGATTTTTTCCATATCCACCTGATTTATGATCGTAAAAATATGATTTATGCAACACAATTTACGTCAAATGACGTTATTGTAAGTTGATGTCGATGTGATAATATAATTTTTTTTGAAATTTCAATGAAACAATTCATCTATTTATTTCCATGTACCGAATATCAAATGAGACAAATCCAGAAAGATTTTTTGTATTACCGATTCAGACCAGTTCAAACCGAATTTCTGTAAAGAATTAGTTCAGTACACTAAAAATCATAACAGAACGAACCCCAACTCCAGTATTGACGCATTTAAAACGATATTTTACTAAATTGTCATTGAATTAAATATTTTCAGCTTCATTACGTTATAAAAATATTGGGCCGTCGATGACGTACCCTTCAATGGATTTCCTTGGTGATTTTTGCTTTTTTTATAAAAAGGATCATTTGGATCTGTTGTTTTTTTTTTTTATGAAAATATTTCATACTGTCTTCCTATATATTTTAATTTTTTTAAATAGTTTTATGGAGATTTTTTTCCAGTGCAATGGTATAGAGGTATTGAGCACGAGTATTTTAGGAATTTATAAAAAAAAAGTATCTGGATGTCTAGGATAGGATAAAAATTGAAGACGTGTCAATGGAAAAGAGGAAGGTTGGTCACCCTCAAGCTTTAAAACAAAGTAGCGAAACGCAATTGTACTTTGGAAGTTTGAAGAGATACATGTTTGTGGAGTTATCGGTTTCCTACACAAGATGTCCATTTTAAAAATACCTCACAGATGACGTCATTGTATCATTTTTTGACATTTTCCCTTATGCAGTTGTAAATTCAGTTAAAAGGGTGAATTCATAGAGGCTAATTAGTTATGAAGTAATATTCAACACTCCTAGTGAATAAAAAAGTGTACTGTCTTGTCCATGAAAATCTAAACAATTTGAATTTTAAAATTTAACAGGATATATTTTATAAATTAAAAATAATTAATCAACCAAATTAATAGTATAAATTAATGTAGGTCTGAGCTCCTTTAATCATAAATTTAGTCGCCTTTATTGGCAATTATGGCTTCCAGGAGTGGTAGAAGGGCTTGTACCCGGTGCAAATGTAGTTCTCCATCATGGCGTCCCAGTGCTGGATGACAGTGACTTTGTTTTACTTTGTAACTAATTGTTTATGCTTTTACATATCGAAATATGAAATAATTTCAATCACACAACCTTAATGAATTATTGAATAACTAAGTGTTCAGATTTCACTGGACAACCCCATACCTTGCACAAATATTGATAACGAGGTTTTAGTTTTACTACTTTGTTTTCAAGCTTAAGGTCACCTTAGATCTTCTCTCCAGAAATGTATTTTATTAAATTAAAACAACAATGAAATTCTGTCTTATTAAAAAAATAATTAATTTATGCCAAAAAATTATTTTTATTAATCCTATGGTTGTTTTGGAAATTGCAACTAAAGTAACCATAGTTGATCCTTCAAAATTCACAGATTTTTACAAGTTCCAAAAATAAGCAATCTTTTATTTATTCACTTTTGTGTATTTTAAATCATCCACAAATTTGAAAACAAGGCCTATAATTGACTCAAATATGTTTATGTAATATTAGGCTGTATGCATGTATTAAGTAAAAAAATATATCGGGATATTCTTCTTTTCTTGATTTGTGTTCAAGATTGTTCTTATTTTGACCCATCACGTATGTCATATATACCCAATTTAAGGTCGAAGTAAGTTTTTCATTATAAATTATCCTTATTATCCCTTCGAAGCTACCACAATTTGCACTTTCGTCAGATTGAAATAATTGATTTGCACTTTCGTCAGATTGAAATAGTTGATTTGCACTTTCGTCAGATTGAAATAATTGATTTATTTTTTTAAATATTTTTTTAATGTAGCGGCCAATATTAGTCTCTTACATCAAATAAAGGTTCTAAACTATAGATAAAATTATTGTGTATATTAACGCATCCCCTTTATTTGAATAATAAGCCTATAATTGACTCATGTATGCTTATAAAAAATATAGACTGTATGTCTACGTATATGAAGTAAAAAAATTAATTGGGATTTTCTCTTTTTCTTGTTTATATGTTGACGCACCACCACATATATAATATTGTTCACGAATTACAATAATGCATTGCACCAATTGATCATTACTCTAATTAGATAAGTAGGTATCTATCTACCTACCTGGATGTCTTCTATAGATGACTATTCATATATACATCCAATAGTAAATATACTTATTGAACCTGGTATATACATATTTTTCTATTCCTCCCGGAAAAATAAGGGAAATGCTTATAAAAAATATTTAACTTTGTAGTATTTTTTTAAAACCTATATTATTTCTTTTCTATAACCTTGAAATAAGTCTAATATGTAGTATGTACCTATAAGAATGTAGGTTCAAGAAATCACTCAAAAAAATCTCTCTATATGTATATTGTATACAGATTGGTTGTTTCTTTGCCAATGGGTCCACAAGATCCATTAATCAATGGAACATCTAAATGACCCTCAATTCATTTCTACTCTTGATTAACAGCATTCATACTCTCCTTGGAGGGGGGAGTTGTTGTTACCTACCTTTTCTTTCATTATTCAATTATCATTGAATCATTTTTCATGGATTTATAACATTTTTTTTTTTAGTGTTTGATTTTTTCAAGGTGAATTGTCTTTTATATAGTTATTCGTGTTGGGATTCGATCTGAAAAGACCGGTCTATGACCGATTTTGAGTGTATCGAACTAATTCCGCCTCTTAAAGAAATTCAGTTCACATCCCACAAATGAACAATTTGGGTTCTATTCATTTTATAGATGAATGATTGATGACGTGATTTGTGTGGACAAACTGTCGACATCGATAGAATGACGTCATATGAAGTTTAAAGTATTAGTTATACGTACAACAAGTATTATTGGGATGGATGGAAAATCGGGCACTAGAATGAGGCTGTAACACAATTGGTCCAAAATTTGAAAACGATTTCAAATCGGCTCACTCTCTACTACTGCGGTCTTGACCAAAATATCCGTAGAAATGGATTTAATTTCGGTTTAAAGTTTGAGATTGTGGTCTGGACTGAACTATCGGTCTAAATCGGTGTAGAATAAATCACTTTAGGCTAGACAGAAAAATATTTGTTCTTGGACCGAGTCTCAAGATTAATTTGTAAGAATATAACTACATTTATTTAAAAAATGTTTAATAAGTTTATAGTAGGTATACTTAGGTTCATATATCTTGTGTACAAGTTGTAATTTCTGTCCATGTGTAACTTGTAATAGGAGATTCTACAAATTACAATTTCAATGCGGAAATTGTAGAAATTCATGCGAATATAACTTTAAAATAAGTATATGTTGTTAACTGCTTAGAGACGACTGAGTTCACTGTATAAGCTACTAGCAGTAGTCTCTAGCTTTGCCTGGATTTATTAGGCGTCAATGAGCAGACTAGATTTGTATTTATAATATAGAAGACAAATCCGTTAATAAACCCTCAGAGTTACTTTCCGTTTTTCATGAGTATTCTCACACGTAGCTACTCAATATTTACATGTTTTCTCCTCATGAATCAAAGAATAGTGACAGCATGGAAAAATATAAAACATTGTTCAGGTGGGCAACAAAAAAAAATCAAACGTTAAAAAATGCTTAGGATTTACAATCCTAAATAAACATAAACTCCTTTTCTTTCCCTTTTTAATATGACGCACTGTCCTTACCCACCTTGTTGTTAAAAATATGTTCTCCCAAGACATATAACAAACGGACAAACTTTCGTTAATTAATAATGGTATAAAAAGAGGATATGTGGAAGCACAATAAATCCAGTGACCCCACCTTTATATGTTAAGTCCATATTCAAAGAATGACTAAGAAAAGTCAAAGTGTCACAGAGATAAACTTTGTTTTAATAATACAGATAGTGGTACTTGCTTGCAAATACGTTCGCATTTTCAAAATAAGGAGGAATAATTAACAAAAACACAAACGTCCACCAGGTTACCAATATATACTATTTTTTTAAATATGCTCACGAGGATTTCGACCATTTTCAGAACTTTAGCTAATATTTAGTTGAACTCTATTATAATGTGTCACAGAAGACTTACCAATTGGAAAAATTTCATCAAAAAAATTAAACCATTAATATGTATATCAACTATTGGAAGGATATTCAATCATATAATTATTCTAATCACAAGTATATAGGACTCTCCATTCTTTTTGGGTTGCCACTTTTACACAATCCTGCAGTTTGAAATTTGTCTATGGGTTTTCCCTATTAAACATACAGAGATATAATTATTATTTTAAAGTAGATAGTTCGCTAATTTTGAGGGCTTTTAACTCATGTTTTTGGTTGTAATGGTGAAGTGAAACCATTCTATAATGAGTCATGACTTTTTTTTTTTTTTGTAATTTCCTTCTATTGATCCAAGGTATCACCATTTCTAACTTACCTTCCTATTCAAACCTATATCTATATATAATGAATCTAGATTTACTATAGCTTTAGGCAATAAGAGAAAGGCTTATCTCAAGGTTAGAGAAGAATTTATTATTACAATAAACGACTACTGCTATTATTATTTAAGATTTATCATAGAGGGAATTTTTTTTTTAAATACGTATACTTTGAATAATGAATGTAATAATTATTTATTATTACTTTTCTGTATACTTTTTGGAAGAAAAAAATAAAAATTCTTAGCCATATTTTTGATTATGATTATTGTGTAATATTAATATATCATGTTCCTTGAAAGAGTTCTCCCATCATTCTAGAATCTTTCCGTATCATAATTTTTGACCATTCTATTCCTGTAAGTCATGTGTAAGAAATATACTAGTGTTGTGACTCGGTCTGGAAAACCTAAGCCGGTCTGACACCCCTATCATTTTTGTTCAATAGAATTAATTCGGTCATTTAGATATGTTTGGTACCTAGGACTCCCAAATAACAATTTGGTTTGTACCAATTATAAAGATGAATCGATGACAAACTGTGAACACAATAGATGACGTCTTACGAAGTTTAAAGTGTTTATTATCTGTACAACACGTATAACTGGGATAGAGAGGAAATTGGTCGAAAAACAATTGGTCCACTATATGAAAAAGCCTACATTTCGGTTCACTGTCTGAGATTGCAGTCTTGAACGAAATATTTGCCCAAATTGAACTATAAAATACATTGACGTTCGAACGAGTAAAACTAAGTATCAGAACGAGTCTCAACACTAATATATACCCCGTTATTACTGTTGAGTTTCGGTCTGGAAATACTAAGCCGGTCTCAGACTATTGCAATTTTTGTATGATATTATATGCCGAAATATCTATCCAAATCATTTTACATAAAAAAATCATATAAGACCGAACCGAAAAAAAATCTATCTCAGACCGTACCTCAACACTAATCAATTAAACAAACCAAAATATCAGTTTTGAGTTTCAGTATAAAAATCATAGACCGGTCTGTTATAAATTTTGTAAGACATCTGTCCTCCGATTGAATTCAATGTCTATGCTGAAATATCAATTCAAATCAGTCTTCATCAAGGAATCATATAAGACCGAACTGAACTAAAATCTATCTCGAACCGAGTTTCAACATTTATATTTGTATATGTATAAACATTTGTATCTTGATATCATAGCATGATACGTAAGTGCATATTGCATAGCTACCTATATAAATGGCAAATCCTCACCTTTAATATATGTAATTTCACTCTCTGTATCAATCCTTAATAGGATTGATACTAACAAAAACTAATAACAAAAAGAGGGGGAGAAGAACTTGACCTATTCCCACTAAAGTAATATCAAGGACTCTATATATGAGGTAGACGCCTAACCTAGTTCCAGTAATGGGAGCTAGAAGTTGTCATTCCCGCCCTTACTCCTTTGTATGGCTTCCTCTTAAGAGACCTTACATATGTACTGTACTGTACGAATTAGTTCGGTCCCCTTAAAATCCTTCTCAGACCAGTCTAGAATCTTCAGACCAAAACCCAACCCTAATATGTACATTGTAGATAGATAACTCTAAAGTATCTACCATCAATCACTTTCCATTTTAAGTGTGATTGAAGATATGGTTGTATAAGCTACACATTCATAAGCAGTAAAAGAAGAGGAATAGTAGGGGGCCCCCTGAGACAATCTGCAGCTATAATATAGTCGATGACTAAGGTGACAATTTCTTCTTCTTCATCATCATTATTCTAATGATGATCTTTATATAATATTTCCATGTTGTATTTAGGGATTGAAAAAGGTTTATACTAGTGTGATATCATTAACTAACAATTTATATTTAACTATTTTTCTTTGATTTGCAGGTACTGAATGAAGAATGAAATTGAAAAATTGAAGAGAAGAAATTTGGGGATGACCACCATGTTTGTTCAACTTCACTCCTTATTGTTTTGTTTATGCCTTGTATCTGGTCCAGAATTTGCCTCTGGTACGGAGTCTGGAGCATCTGCAAGAGTTATTAATGTAAACGATTGGGAAAATTTATATTCTAATGAAAAAGAGAAAGAAAACGGTAAGAAAAGTTCGACTTTAAATAGAGCGTTTTCATCTGACGTCAGATTTGATGATGTCGGCCATTTTTGGAGGCAAAACCTCCATGCTTTATATCAATCAAGACTCTTTTTTTATTAATATTAAGAAAAATAATGAACAATTGGATGTCAAAATGGGACCAACACATAAACTATTGCCTAGTTTTATTATATATCTCACTATAAAATGTATTTAAAATATGCTATTATATTATTATACACTATTATTTCCATATTGTAGATGAAAATTAACTTCTACAATGGAAAGTATGTGATATTTTTCTCTGATTATCCTACTTTTTTTCTCCTTAATTGATCAAAACAAATGAAAGTGCAAATTTGAACATTTCATGAGGGATTTGGAGTACATATGTATTACTTTGATTATATTCAAAAATGACCGGTTATTCTTTGATATCAAGTAGTATTTTATGTATATGTTTAGTCGTTTTTTATTCATAAAGCCATTTGATAGAAGAGTTTGAATCAATATGTTTTGCCTATTTGTTCATTTAATATATACATAGTAAAAATATCAACGTATAGCCCCTAAAATGGCGTCTTTTTTAATTATGATGCAATTGATGACGTTAGTGATACGTTCTATAAACTTCCAAGTCATTTTTACTTTTCCATAAATATTGTATTTATACATACTCATACTAAGATACTTGAAAGAAAAAACTTAACAAAATTGAAGATTTCGCAATGAGATTTTTTCTTCTTTTGAAGATAAGATTAATGAGTTACCTACCTCCCGGTATATGCATAGTACCCAAGTTACAAAGATGATAGAGAGAAGCATGAAATCGCTGCAATTATTTTCGCTAAAACAAAAAATAACTTCCCTTACTTGCAATTTCTCAAGTCTGTTGTGGTTTCTTAATGTTCCTTTCTCCATCATACATAACATCAATTAAAATACTCATTATGATTATTACCTCATATTTTAGGCCCATATATATAGACAGGACATATTTCAATCCTCTTTTGCAAGAATTTTTCTTCTTGCGGCAATATAGGTATAATGATAATAAATCGATTTGACAGTACCTAAAGTATCCCAAAGCCTTTACATAGAACATCGTCATATAGTGATTATAATACATACATAAATATACGGTGAGTCAAGATAAAAACAATCTTGAACAAAATTGAAGACAAATATGTAGATAAATATAAACTTTATTTCTTTGTACGGAATATGCAGGCAAAAATTTCATACATATTACCAGGGGCGTCCGTTGTAATAATTATTGGTTCATATAAATCCATATTTATTCAGATACAACCAGCCTACCCCTGCGGACACCCCTGATTATTGTAAAATTATAAGCTTACAATTTTTTTTTTTTACCGGATAGCCAAGATGTTATTTTGCCTGTGATATAATGAACTTTTAAGTAATAGCAATCCATTTCTAATTTTTTCATCGTTAATGTGATGATGAATTATTCTTCTTTGACAGGCCACATATTAGGGAGTTACATATATTGTAATAGTGTTGAGACTCGGTCCAAGAACGATTTTTTTACGATTTGGTCTTAACAAGGTTAATACAAATACAAGGTATAACCAAAACGCGTGTACCACTCATGTTTGACTTCCATCACGCTTTTAATATTGACGTCATAGTAGATCATTGGTTGCATGTTTTGTCAAAATCTATTTTTCTTTCCCAGCAGTTGGTACGATACATTAAATTAAAAATGATAGCAATAGTGACGTCATAGACTAGGAATGGTTGCCTGTTTTGTCAAAATCTGCCTGTCTTTTACTACAGTCTGACTAATACATCAAATTGAAAATTCTAGCAAGTCCGATTACATGATGGTCTAACCTTGTATTTCTATTAATCTTGGGTCTTAAGTGATTTTTCAAGAGTGATTTGGACCAATATTTTGGTCCATACCGCGATCTCACACTGTAGACCGAATTGAAATTCTTTTTGAATTGTGGACCGTTTGGTTTCAATCTCTGAACCATTTTCTTCCCTATCCTGTTTTTTGAATTCTACGAATATGATTTACATTTAAATGTACATCATATGAAGTTATTATAGGTTGATGTTCACAATTTTGAAATACACAAGACATTATCAAGAATTATTCTTCTATTTTCTTTTACCAGTTGCGTAATTGAAAACTAGACACTTTTGAATCTGGATATTTAACGAATTTTATTTCAAAAACTAGGGGCACTACATGAACAAAATTTTGTACATATGTTGGCACTTTTGTAGCTTTTTGATTCTTCAATATAGCCTCCATTAACTTTGATAATGGCCCCAATGCACAGTCAGAACTTCTGATATGTGGTAATTTTTTAATTGGGGCTCATGGAGTTCCAATGTTCATCAGCAGTTCCATTTCTAGATCCAGAAAATCAACTTGGTTCTCAACATGTCAACGTAGTCAGCCTCGTTGAGTCTATAGGCTGATTTGAACATGATCAGTGGCATTGTCAGTCCATAGGATGCAACAAATACCAAGTTCATGACTGATGCCCCGTGGTTGGTACTCGTCAACGTGAAGATGCCGGTTCATTAATGGCCTTCTTGATATTGTAAATAGTCTTCTTGCTTACCTAAGTCAATTTTCGAATCTATATTGGTGTGTGTTCTCCGCAAAGTGGAGTAGTAATTTCGTTTCTTTCTGACTCTTTGTGAGCCCATTTTTAGATTTATTGTTATATTTTTTTTTGGAGAGGGGTGTCAATAAACATAGTTTGTCAGTTGATAAGAGAAATTATCAATTTCTCCCATATTTCGTTTTTAAGTGTCCAGGTTTCAACTACGATATTGGTGTGCAATTATGTACTTACATATATTTTAAGATCGAACCCCAACAATAGAAAATGTATTTGTACAAACAAAAGCCCTAATGAATTACTATTGTGATTCAATTTTCCCATGACGTCATTCTCCCTTTCATGTTATGGGAGATACGAACATACCGACATAGTTAAAATATTTTCTTGCCCTGAAGCATACGACCTTCATGAATTAGAAAAGAGCAATGACCAGGGCTCAATTATAACCATATACATACTACATATAAATAAGGATACATTCAAATAAGTTCTTTGTAACTTTTTTTATACGATATGTGTTCCGACATAAAGGATTGAGCAAATTATAGCAAAGTTCATTCGAATAAAGATAGTCTAATTCTAATAGTAATATATAAAAAATACAGGATATTAAGAAAACTCATAATCAGCTGGATTTCCTTTGCGTGAGAATTTACCATTTTTTATATTATGATAAATTTTATATATAAGGTGATGTATACTTGTTATTTAATGCCTCTAGGAGTTTGACAAATCGTATTAATAAAAAAAACAAAAAACCCATTACAGATAACATATCAAGTTTTTTTTATCTAGAAAATGAACCGGCGGAGAGGAGGATATTAATAATTACATTTTTTATTCTTCAATTTGAATGATTGTTGCTTCCATACATTTTAATAAAGATCCATCCCCTTGATATTTCCCTAAAATCAAGTAACTTCAATCATTTTTATTTAGTTCTCATCATTCATAGGTGTAGAAAGTCTTTTGTTAGTCCTAATTTTTTAGCTCCAGTCTAGGGCTGTAGGGATAATCCTTAAATACAACTGAATAATATATATAATTATAAAGCAAAGTTTTTCAGTTTCTCTGTTTGTTTGATTAATTTTCTGAAAAGGACACACTTTGAAGGACGAGTGTGCGTAGCTCACATATATTTATGATTGTACATCCTGAGCATTTATTAGTGTATGAATTCTATTATTATTAGCAACTTCAACAATGGCTTTGATAGTTCAAATCAAACTTTGAACATCAAATTATTCAGGCACTATGTGTGAGGCTACATGAAAAATACTAAGTAGCACGGATTTTTTTGTGGAGGTATCTTCAAATATATTATTAAAGCAAAGCCTAGTAACGACGAGCTGTGCTTGTTAGTTAATAAGGAAAATAACACATTAATGATGTCAAGAGGAATTGAGTGTTCATTTAAGAACTAAAAACTGGCACTGGACACTACTGCAGTCCCGAAAATGAAAATTTAAAAATTGTTTTTATAAGAAAAGGTCATTCCGAAAATTTACTATTTATAAAAAGGCCAAATTATTTTGCATTAGTTATTAATACGCGGACCAAGTTGACGTTGTCCTCTAGATAAATGTCATTTTCTTAGCCTACGAATATCATATCCATCAATATACTATTCCCTTTTTATTTTTTTATCACAATTCTGCTATCTTAATGACATATCTCAAACTTTCATTCAGAAAGAAAAAGATATCCGTGTAATAGCTTGAGATACAAGTTTGTCGAGAGTTGGCAACAGGACTAAAGAGCTCCTCTCTCATTTTTTTATAGATATCACTTATAGGATAAATTGCCATGACTTACAATATTAAAACTAAACTCCTATTTCAAAGTATCACTAGTTTTTAATTAGTTAATTCTTCCCACCTGTGGGATTTATTTGATGCTAAATAATTGTTCACATCTTAAGGAAATCTAAATTGAGTCCAACCAAGCAATCAACGCTCTAGAAATTCAAAAGTTAGCAACAATATATATTGTAAATGTTTATGCTAGTGAGTATAGTTAAATTATTTGCTAAAAAATGTCGACTCTAACTAAACTAGCAATTAGCATTATAAACGTTATTGTAATGATGAATGAATGACGGTAGAAAATCGTAGGACGACATTAAAAGTTCTTGTGTAATAATCTTTTTTGTTATATATTTTTATTTAAAAAAAAAAAAGTAAATATTGATGCTGATTTTCGTAACAAAACATATTAGTTTCGTGAAAACCCTAGTAGCTAGTATATTCACATTTACATATATTATTAAAGCAAGTTTGTCTGTGAAGGACTTATTTTTGAGTGTGTGCAAAATATTTCAGAACTGCGTGACTATCTGATCTAAGAAATGAAATGTTGCAATGAGCTTTTGTATTTAAAGCTGAGTGTGTCAGATAAAATAAGAAAAGAAAAAAAAAAGGAGTACAGTTATATCTTTATTTGTAAATCCTTAGTATGTTTTTAAGTGTGTGTTTTTTTGGCAACTTGAAGAGTGTATTTATTTTAAATCATTATTGTGGAGAGAACATCCATGTATAAAGTGTAACCCCAAGGATTTGCTCATGAATGATGTAAAGCACCATTAAGGAGGTGTGTGAGAGTTAAAAGGCTAAGTCTTTGTTCGATTCTGAGTAGAATTGAGGATAGAATAGGAGAAATTCACGACTGAGTCCTTGATGGATTATGAGTAGGCCTATTGTTTATTTCATTTATGGGATAGTTTTGCAGTCAACTAATCTAATTAAACATCAAGACAGCTATGCTGCTGTCCTTTTAAATTGTCAGGGCTACCATATTGATTTTCGTTGTTTTTTGTTTGTTTTTTTCATGCCAAAAATTATTACGACTTATAACCCTATAACATCTTTATTACTAAAGCAAAGTTTTATGTATATTTTTTTTCTGTTCATTGACACCTAATAACTCTGTGCAATGCTTCGTCTTCCCGATAGTATTCTCAGCCTTTTCTTTAAAATAAGGAGGAATGCACGAAATTAACTGGTTTTTGTTACACAATAGGGCATGAAAAAACTAAAAAACATGTATTATTCGCGAACTGGCGTGACAACTTGTATCTTGTAGTTTAAAAAGAAAATGGTACATCCTGTGGAGAATGTTCAGAGCGCCTTCTATGTGAGTAACATACATATATATTTATATTCAATAATATCATAATTCAGGGAGTAATATTATTTTGTCACAGAATGACATCCTCTCTACCGCTTTGTTACAAACTTATATAAATAGACAACGCTCACAGTGAAGTAAAACAACGGTGAGAACACTCATAGAAGAATACAAATCTACTAATGACAAAAATTACAAAATCTAATGATGTTTTAGAGATACCATTGATAAGAGTTATCAAATAAATAATTATTATGATTTGTATGGAGGCTCAAGAAAATATATTCTACTCCACTTATGATTGATAGGAAATTGTTTCAATGATTCCTACTGCAACATTGGTCAAAACGACAAATAAATACATATTATATTTTAGTTATTTACGTTTGTAATTAAATGAGTCAAAGCTTGCAAAATAAATACTTTTCCACTTGGGTTACTAAAATTTTACACTGCACCCACGAGACACAAAATTTGTGTAGGATACCTGTGAGATCTCCAGACGGGTTAAAAAGTACCGCTTGTTGTACTCAGTGAGGAAATGTTTGACATCCCTGGCTCTAGAGAGATATCCCGGGTAGACACTGATGGCTCTCTTGATGGTCGTCTTTCTCATGCTCATAAAAAAATGTATTTCGGTGCCTTTGTGAGCTAGGCAATGGGGGTGCTTAGATTTGCATCGATGGACTTTTTGAGCCCCACCACAAATCTAGTTGATCATTTTTTGTTTGTCAGCTCTCATCTGGTGATGTTTTCTTTGGGTCTTCCTCACGGCATCAAATTCATCATCAATCCAGTAAATTGTACTGTTGAGTACTTGGGACGCTTGATAATCTCACGCGAAGCAATTAAAATTTAACGGTTCTTCTGGTCTGCTCCATCTCTATCTGAAAAATGATTTTTTTTTTTTTTTGTTTGTTTACTAAAAACACACGTGGCTATTCGGAACTAAAGTAATTTTTATCACACAGCCCGTAAAAGCCGTGATAAAATTGATTGAAATTGTTCCCCATTTGTCTGGCTCACCCTGTATATTCAAGATATGTTTAAAAGACTTGATTATTTTGAAATGCTTCTTCTTCTTCTTCTTTGCCACTCAATATAAATAACAAGCATCTTACATTATCTTGTATGTACGTATTGTGTATATTCTTTAATACATGGTCATTTGGTCATCACCAGATGATGATGTAAGAAAGGAGTAACTATAATTTAGGTTATAGGAACTCAAAATAAGGGGTAGTAATAAACAACTAAGGATTGATAGGAAAACATCTACATATTTTCCTTTTAAGAAATGCAAAAAAATTGCAAGTTGTATATGACTTTCATTTACTTAGAGTAAAAGAAGGAAGAAGTGGCTACGTCAGGGTTTTTTCTTCCTTATTACAGATGGTTCTTTTAAAAATCATTAATATGTATTATACGTTATAAATATGTGGTTTTTTGTAATAATAATAATGATAGTAGCAAGAGGGAGAGAAAGAACATGGACAAAATGAACGCGTCTACATAATAAGATCTTTTAATTATATTACCTTTTGAATGATGGAAAAAAAGGTGTGAAGTAGATTAGACTATACCTATATATATAATATAATTTTTTGAGTTGTGTTTTTTTTTTCTTTTTTCAAAGTTGCGTGATGTTGATATGCTTTTAACTCCCCTCCTCCCCCCAATTCTACATCCTATTTCCCTTGATGGATAAATAATCATCATAGTGTGCATACTATTAGCGTGGCTCTTACTCTTTACACAAAAAACCAATGGTTTTACTTTCATTATCTCAACCTCTCAATCCCTTCTATGTTTGAAAATATATTCCTCTCTCAAAAATTGTAACACCTGAACAACATTCATTTATCTTGCCTCTAAAAATCAATGTTACTCAACATTTGCCCGCGTTTTTATTCTTAGCCACAAATTAAAAGTTCAATATATTTAAATTTATAGACTACCGGGAAGAGTATATCAAAAAATGGTTTTTTTTAGTAAATAAATATGAAAGAATATGCTAATACCAATATGTTAAAAAATTGAATATTGAGACTAAAAAAACTAACAAAACCAGTAATGGAATTGGTATAACATGTATTTATACTTGCAGACAAATTTAAATTTTTCTTCCGAAAAACAGCTTTGGATTTTGGGGGAAAAAATTTAAATTTTTGTTTATAGTTATTGATTTTTTAACTGTTTTTCATAATGAATTTATTTATGGATTTTTTTAAATTCCAAAAACAAAGCTCCCCTCTCAAAATACAATCCTCCAGACCCCCCTGCACTAGTTTCGGGTAAATTAATTTAACTAAAAGTTCCTTAGGGTAGGGGTAAAAAAAGTTACCGGAACTCTGCTCTAAACGGAAGTCCTATTGACTTTTGCCGTGATACAGTTGTCCCTGAGCATCTGCAGTCAAGTCGTGTCTTTCGTTAAACAGTTCTGTAATTAATGAGGTTTTTTTTCTTATAAGAGAATGTAAACAAAGTGATAGAGAGTGGCACGCGCCGTCTTGCAGCAAAAAAATGCAACTATCTAAATTATAATATTGGTTAATATAAAATATAGGTGCATATTACTCACATAGAGGGGGATGGGAAAATTCTTCACAGCATGTGCCGTTTTTTTAAAAACAAAAGCTTAAATAACAAGATTGGAGACTATACATTATTTTTAGTTTTTTCATCCTCTTTTGAAGATATCGAATTTTTTCCAATCTAAATCTTTAATATAGGGCAAAACATTAAGGCCCACGACTAAATAGCAATTAAAGTCAAAAATGTTTTGCTTAGTTGGTGTTTTATTATGAAGGGAACAACAAAATGAAAGTAAAAGTGAAGGACCACCCTAATGAATATGTATACTTTTAAATATTATAATATATCTTCAGTACCTAACACTATTACATAGGTAGTTGTTGTTATAAAACTTTCTTCTCACATCTCAGAAAACAAAAACAAAGAAGCCCCCATCCCCTATAACAAATAAGGGACCTATTGTTTGTATATTTGTACATTATAGTGAAGGTATAATTCTACCTATGTAAGTACATTGTACTCTTTGATTCCCCTCGTTAAATGCCCATAATGTGACTATTCCTTCACACTTCTGGTTGGTGGTATTTGGTTGAGAATAAAATATGAATTCCTTTCATTATAAGGAAGTACCCATTTTCACACATCGTTTAAACAATATAATATTACTTTTTTAAAGATTTGAGTCTGAGAAAAAGACGAAACTTGATCATTTTTCAACTATTTTTTATATCTCATTATATTTGGTAACATTGAACAGAATTATATATCGATCCTTAATCTATAAAATTAAAGTAAAGTTTACTTGTATGTATATATGTATTTTGGGATGTTTGAAAAAAGGCATTTCTGATCCAAGAAACAACCATTTAGTCATATTAATGAAATATCGCAGGAATTTAACAATTTAGCATCAAGCAGGTATACAGGGTGCACAGTATATAGCACATGGGCTGATAATTCCTGGCCTTAACAAACACAACGCCGGGGTTTTTTTCATTCAGAATTGGCTGTTTTTATAATAATAATTATTATTTTATTCGCTTTATATAGCACAGTCCCCATAACCCTTTTAAAGCTTTAAAGCCATGGCTTAGCTTGAGTATATTTTTTTTTTGGCATTAAGAAGCAGTGTAAACTTAAAACACGATATTGTTTTGGTCCATTGTTTCGGAAATAACAAAAGTTGCGTCACAATCAGAATAGATTGACATGAAATTTTGACAGCTGTATTTCGAAAGTTTGTCCTAACTGAAGATTTGGTGAACTTAAAAAAATAGCGCCACCTATATGTCAAGCAACTAACAAAGTACTTATAATTATGAAGTCTGTCGGGTGTTTTGAATGTAAGGTCAAGCCTGTATGCAGGGTGTATTGTATATAGTGTTCCCTGATTTATATCATATACCTATGAAGTCAAAGGAAAAAAAAGAATATACAGGAAGCACTGTTAAATAACTTCCCTGATGTATATCATAATTCATATACCTTTACAGTATATGTTAAGTGATGTATATAATATTAAACGCTGGTATGAAAAATAAATGAAATCTCGCAGGTGTTTAGTTCAACTTATATTTGGATTTTTTTTTAAAGGAAGTACTTTATATTAAATTATAAAAAAAGAAAAGAATGTGACTTTAGCAACGAGATAAAGGACTCTTCAAATCGAATTTTTTTAAATTATTAAGTAGCTTCAAAATTATTTTCCAGTTATGACTCGAAATTAATATTTCGTGTAACTCAAGAGTGATTTAAATATTTGACTCGGAAAGACTCTAGTTAAGTTGCTTGAGTCCTGCTATTCGAAACTCCATTTCTTTTTAATACAATACATATGTACATAAAAGACAGAATGTTACGTGACGTAGAGGTCGTCATTTTTATCATGTTGTTTGGACGTAGTTTTTTCTTCACATTTTAAGTGTGTAATTATGCGATTGAATTTGATAAAAAAGCAATTTCGTCCATGAAATTCTTATTTGATAAAAAAAACGATAAAAATAAATGGTTTTTTTTTTTTTTCACTACGCATTGAATGACTTCTATGAATTTGTTTGTTAATATATAAAAGATACCACAAGAATGAATTGTGGTATTTTTTTTTTCGACATGAAGATTATGGACCTTATGTAAGTATATATTATTTTAAAAGAATATTATTGACGATAAATGATGGCAATTAAAAATTGAATTTGACTCACTTACGAATAAAAACCTTGGCAAGTTTTTTTTTATAGCCACATTTTGAATATACAAAAATATTTCCATTTTTTTTACTGTAATCATTATGAATTACTTTATGACAAGGAATGATGAAATATTCTATGAACAAGAAGATGAAGGGGCTTTGCTTAAATACTTAGATTTACGTTGAAGACAAATTATATAGTTTCGAAATGTATTGGTCATATTTCGCAAATTTCTATTCGAATATTTGTGTAATTTATTGTTTAACACAAGGAAAAGAGAAATAAATTATCAAGTTTGCATAACTAAAATCATTTATTACTTTGTATTCTTAATGTAGCAAGGCGTTGTCGTTTACTGGGGTCTTTCTCCGGTACATTCATGTACTAATATTTGTATCAAATTTTTATTTTACAGGTAAGGTATTAGCAAACTTCCCTGAAGCAAAGATAGAAAATGTTTATAAGGAATGGAAGCCCGTGAATAGTGGACATCCCATGAGAGATCCAACGGTTTTGTATGCTCCCCCTTCATTAGAAAGAGTGGTCTTTCAAGGTTCATTTGCCGAAACAGATCGCTCAAGTCGAGCAAGTGACAGTGTGGAAGACGTTGGTACGAGTCGAAGCTCTTTTGTGTCTCCTTCTGTTCCTGTCGTGATAAGAGCAGAGCGCAAAATTAATGCAGACAAAGGAAAATACTCGGTCTATGGATCACCCGACATAAACTATTCTCAGTATTATAAAAATCCTCCAAAATCGGGGGAAGGACTTTTACCGGAGGAGCAACTGATTGCACATGCAGATTTTCAAAGAGAATATTACGGATCTGCAGTTGAATCTCGGAGTGCAGATCCTTATCAGGAGTTATCATTTTTTAGGAATGAGGATCGATCGTCTTCACTACCCCAAAGATTTGGTGGTGGGCTTCAGTATACAAATCCCCCAAAGACGGATACTTATCGTTATTACTTTGCAGATGAGAAACCCCAACTTTCAATCGACCCAAGGGATATATATTCACCAGCTGCTTCGAGAACAGCTGATAAAGTTGAGTCTAGAGCTAACAGACGAGATTATGATGTTCTTCCAACTTCTTTTGATGACGATGCCTCTGCTGTTGTTTACACTTTTGAAAGGGATAATGGTCAGAAACAAAAAGTTGGGGTGATTTTCAAGCGGGACAATGTGGGGGCTTCACAAATAAATCGAATTTTTAACTCCAATAAGGACTCCATTCTAAGAAATCCGAAGAAATATACATCTTCCTTGAGACCCATACCCATCAGCTTTAATAGTTCTCCTCCTACATTCCGTCCCAATGTTAAAGAACCATCTCACAGCGAATTAGTATCCGGAAAAATATCCCACGTTTACCATGGCTACAAGTACCATCAAACAGTACCACCAGCTCAAATGAACTATCCTTTGGGAAACCCCTTCGCAAATACAAATGTGCAAGCCCGTCCAAAATTCTTCAAGCCTCAAAAATCTCCACCTATCTACAAAATAGCTCCACATAGACTTGAAGGTGTATTTGGACCTGCTATTCCCAAATTAGATAGGGGTCAAAGTCCCCCTCCATCATCATCAAGGTCCGTCAGGAGAAATGATGTTGAGTCTCGAATTGTCTATAAAACAGTAAGGGACATTGAGTACAGTCAGCCATCAACCATTTTTAGAGTAAAAGAATCTGGAGAGCTTTACAATCCTCGCTTGGATACACTAAGTGCACCTCCAGGAAAGGAGGGACGAATTGTATTGACTACAGCGTCTCCGTGGAGACCAGATTTCTCTGATGCTTTATCACCAACAGAGAAATTTAATTTAATTCCAAGTGACCGTCCAAAACCCTCAACAACAACAACATCCCGTCCCCTTAAATTTCCTCAACTTTCAAAGCCAAAACGTAAAGTCAATGTAAAGAAGGAAAATGATAAGGAAGCATCCCCAAACTTATTAGTGATCGGTTTCAATTACGATGATAATCCACGACACGGGCAAGAATTCCAGGATTTTGAAGATGAGGACATAAATGAAAAGTCCCCACAAGAAATATATCGTTTATGTTTACTTGAAGTGCCAGAGTATTTAAGAAATGTTCTTTGTCCACCTTTACTCGAAAAAGAAAAAAGATCGCGAAACATTCAAGACAATGAGAGTCAGCGATCAAAAAAGAAAAGTCCACCTGCTAAAAACACTGTTCATTACTCCGGATTTAATGTGCAATTACCCTCCCAAGAAAATCAAGCTGCACCCAAGCTCTCTGTCATTAGAAGCCAGTCCAAAATTAAGATTTATAAGCCGTCTGACACCAAGGTCTCACCTGACCCTACGAATACCACAACTACGACGACAACGCCCAATCCAACATCGCCCTCCTTCGTAGAACCCATTACGGACTCTACTCCACAAAAAAACGCCACTAGCACAACAACGAAGAAAAATAGACTTTTGACCCAGGGGTCCTCGGAATCTGATAAGGAAGGGCTTTTGTCAAGACTCTCTGATTACTTTTTTTCAGAAAGGATCTCCCAATCCAAAAATAGCAATAACACAAATAAGAAGCGGATTAGAAGGAAAGGTGCAAGGAGAAAGGAACAAGAGGAGTCCATTGAGAAGAATCATTCAGAGGACGGAACGAGTCCATCACCATTGGTTGTTGAATGATGATTATAATCAAATTTGTATAACTCATTGGATTTTGAGAACAATTAGGGCATTTTTAAGAATAGTTTAGTGTTTGCTATTAATATTATAATGGAGTTAGAGAAAACGAGAATTGAATAACATGAAGAAAAAAATAGCAAATGCAATGATTCCAAATAAAATTAATTATAATCTATACACAATATTTAGTTGTTTTTGAAAAACGAAGAAGAATGTCTCTAAAGACTTCTTTTAAGTGCATATACATATAAATATATATATATTATATACATACATATATTATACTTAAATTATATATATATATATATATATACAATAATTATATAATATAACAGAATTAATTAGTTATGATGTAATTTGGTATTCTTTTTTTTTTTTTTTTGTATATTAACTCTTCACTATTTTTTTTTTTCCGTCCCCAAAATCTCACTTTTTTTTCCAAATAAGTTCCTGGACTTTGTTTCCTACTATTATTATTCAAAAAAATAATTAATTAATTACTTTATAATTATCATTTCTTTTTCATCATTTATTATTCAATTATCTGTTCATTTTAATAAAAACTTAAAATGAATGGGGACTTGAAGCCAAATATTATATTATCTAGTTTAACTTTGAACTGCAAGCCAAGAAGTCCACACTTTTTTTAAAGGTTTGTTTAGACATAAATATATATATATACATACTAAAGCATATTATGTATATATATATAAATTTATTTATTTATATAATTTATAGGTGATTCATTCAAATTCAATTTTGTTCAATATATGTTATTAGTGACGATTCAACATAAATGCTGGGGTTTTTTTTTTTTTTTTTTCATTTATGAAACTTGATCAATAAACAACAATAAATGTTAAAATTCTACTCTTTTAATTATATGCACAATATTTTTTTTTAATTTGTTGAGTGTAAGACTCGTTTTTTTACAATTTAATTTTAAAGTTACATTCTAAATTAGTTCTATAACTTTAAATGAGAAGCATTATCAAAAAGCCTCTTTAATTATCATAATCTCATATTATAGGATCTTGTTGATAAAAGCATGCAGAATGGCCTGTAAAGAATCCTATGACTTTTTCTTATGACACGGTCACAAACACAAAAGTATAGACTGTTTATTGTTTTCAGCTATCAGTAATGAATTAGAAATCGCCCTTGTTGAGCTGTTAACAATGAACAACAATTATATTGTACTTTTATTCTATAGTAGGTAAGATTGGCCTTACTACCAACGGACTTTGAGTCCTTTTCGAAGTAAAGGACTCAAAAAACCTGATGAAGTAAAATAGTTTCAAACTTAAAAATCCTTGATATAAGGCTACATTATGGCCTTTTTTATAAAGTAAAATAGTTGAGACAGAAAAGTCTTTTTTTTCAAATTGAATATTTTTATTCCAGCCTGCTTTGATGTTGATACGTCACATAATATGTATACAATATGGAAAACACACATTTATATGCTATTATTTATTTGTAATTTTTATTTGTTAAATAATTATAATGATAGTATTAGTAATATAATTTTGTTTTGAAATATTATACAATAATATATCTTACTTTTTTTAAACCCGGATCTAAAGACCTGGCTCCTTCTTCCTTCTCTTCTTCCTTTTCTTATGTGTCAAAAAATGAAGAAAAAAAAAACAAAAAAAACTTTACTTATCTAAAAGACAAAAATATATTATACATATATTTATATAAAAGATTTATGAATTGTACGCCTGGTGAATGATTTGTTATTTTCATTTTTTTTAATTATCATAATTTATGGAAAATTGTATGTAGCTGTGTATATTAGAGTGGCTTTTACAAATCAATGTTTCACTTTTAACTGTCTCAACGTCTTCCATTTAGTTTCCTTCATAATAGAACTTCGCTATTGTAAAAATACCTTTGACTTTAATTAATATGTAATGGTAGCCCAATTTTTTTAATTTTTTGTCCAATATTGAAGAATTAGGTTGAAAAAATGGTGTAGCTTGTGTTTTTCAAATAAAGGGCACCTTCTAAGAAGAATTTGTACAGCACCTTCTATTTAAGTTATATATAAATAATAGGATCAGTTAAACAGTTGTATTATTTTGCCACAACACGGCGCCACTCTCTATCACTTTGTTTACATACTATTATAAGTACACAAACCACAAACTGCTGTAGCACCCCCCATTCAGTAATATTAGCTTTTACTCTTCTCATTTCTGTGGTGGATAAAAATTAATTTAGTCCACGTTTTCATTTATGTCAACAAATATAAACAAACGGCGGTCAATGTTGAGCAACTAACCATTTTAGTCAAAAGTTTTAATGTTAAGATGGATGAATTTAATTTTTAAAGTACACAATAAGAGCCACCTTAATGTACGGTAGTCCTCCATCTTATGTGGAGGTATGTTTGCACTATGCAATAAGCAAGAGACCCTAGATATATTCACAGGCGTAGGGATAGAGTGTTTGTGACTTGCATATTTTTTATAAAAACATTTTATTTCCTTTTTTCGATTATCTTATTTTTATACATAAGATATTGTTCATGACATTTTATGACCCACGTCTCCTACGAAATTGTCTAGGTAATATACTGAAGTGGGGCAACTTTCGCATGGGAGGCCATTTTGTAAATTTTAGCGCGCACCCTTTCAAACGTCTTTTTTTTATTTATTGTAAATACTAGGATTTTTTTAATCTAATTTTTCAAATAACCTTTTTTTATGAGCTATTTTTTTTGCAAACGGCCTTTTTTAATAAATTATATACATATGAAATGTGTATTATTATTTAGAAAAAAATATTTATTTACTTTTTTTTTAAATGGCCTTTTTTAAATATTCAATTGTGGGGGAGGGGGGTTCATCATTGATTACACCGGCCCCCTTTCTCCATTTGTATCACTTCCAATCAATGGCGTAATGACAGAGTTTTATTTGTGGTTTGTATATGAAAGATTAGCCTGATAATATATTGTTAAAAGGTTTTGTGAATAATTGTATCTTTAAATTCGTGTATTCTTATTATTATCATTTTGTATCCTTATTTTTTTTCTATAGACATGAGCTTTTTGTACCTTAAATATAAATGTCCATCCACCCACCCACACATATTTGTAAGTACACACAAAATCAATGTAATTTTCTTTTTTTTAAATGTATAAACAAGGCAAATAAATCTTTTTATATAAAGGATATGACAGGACAAAAAATTAATTTTTATTATTCCATCTTATATTTAAATAACTAGGGATGTAAATCGTAAGCGTTTTCGGTATGTAAAAAAGGACAAAAAATTTATAAATGTTTGAGAGGAGATCAGCTTAGCTGTCATGACGTTTTATTAAGTTACCTGCGAGCTGCTAAACACAAATTTCACACCTTATCTAGCAAGGTCATAGGCAGGAATTACTTTGTTGTCGATCCACAATTCTACTCTGAGTCCAACGTGAACTTAGGATTTTATAACTTGATTCATGAGCAGACACTCTCGTGGTTAAATTTTATACTTCTCAAGGAAGAAAAAATAATGATAATTAGGTTTGTAAATCGTAATCATTTTCGCTATGTAAAAGAAAACGATAATTAACATGATACCTCTGACAATTTTAAGGATGTTTGAGAGAAGAACAGTTTATCTGTTACAACATTTCGTTAAATTAGCGGCAAGCAGCTGTGAGATTGTGAAAATAAGCACTATATCAACCAAGGGTCCTCAATTCTACTTGGAGTGAAAAAGGGATCCACATTTCACTAAAAAAACCCTTCCTCCTTTAAAAAATCAACCGTAAACTAATAACAGCTCCTCAGCGTTACTCTACGTCATTTGATAGTACAAACACTTATGGTTAGACTTTATAACATAAATAGTTATTATCTCCATAAGAATAAAACAATAATGATTAGGGATGTGAAAATTGTCTAAATTCTCATGAGTGTTAATCCAAAAGCAAAATATATTTTGCAGCTTTGATAGAGGACAGACATATCTGCTTACAGAGATCACTAAAAATGATTGTGCTCCTTGCTCACGAATACTTTTGAATTTTCAAAATATAGAGAAATAATTAATAAGAGCAATAATTTCACTTTTCAGATTTGAACAACAACAAATTTTCCACACTAAAAAAGTGGTTAAGATACACAGCCCTATGTACATAATAGGTTGGGGAAAAATCCCTCATTTTAATTGAATAAATATTTGTATTACAATTTGTGTATTAAATATTAAATCACGTGTCTCTCACAAAATTGGACTAATTTCAGTATAATCAATAATAAATAGGTTATAATTGGGAGTGTTATGCCATGCCCCCCACAAATAAATATCTGAGGCTGGGCTTATCAAAGGGGCAAAGAGAAATATTTTATATTTTCAATCCTTCTTTCGAGTGACTACTCTAAGGTTCATATGGGCCATTTGGTAGAAGAATGAAATATGTTGGCTCATGAAGAAGTATGTTGGCTCATAAAGAAAGTCTTGGAACTTGGTGTAATACAATGAATGCCTTGATCTTCTTCTCAACGTGCTCAATTAAACATTATAATTAATAAATAAGCGAAAACAGCAGTAGACAATAATGTATTTTATGCCTAAGTTTGTAGAAATTAAAAGAGGAGGCACTGCGCTGTCCTCTTGAATGAATACACAAGATGTATGTAATTTATCAAGGTTGCGTGATTATTTTCTTTCCTTTGAAAGGCTGCACCGATTAGGAATCGAAGGAAAGAGAGAGAAAAGGAGAAAAGAGAAGAGAAAAAAAGGAGAAGAGCCCTCTGGACATGAAATAATTGGTATAAATAATATGAAGGTCATTGATAGAAAATACATAATATAAAATTATTTTATGCATTAGAGAATGTTTACATTTATCTATTTTTATATTATGTTATTACTCATCTGACGACTTTACCGCGTGAGAAAAACGTAATTAAATTAGAAATATCCATCAATGAAATAAACATAATTCTTTTTGAAGTCTGTCGAGAAAATGATATTATTATATTATATCCCTCCTCAATATTAAAATAAATAATGAATACTATCCGAGAAAAAAAAACATGGAATTGCTTCATAGTAGATATACTTTCATTAATAACATACTTTACTTCTAATAACAATAATTATAATCATGCATGTTGTATTAACTAAATAATTTCTACAGAATTTTGAATCACTTCATTGATTTTATTAGATTTTCTAAATCTTGGAATTTAGCATCAAGTCTGTGAACGACTTGATTCAAATGCTCAATAATGGGTTGAGCAGTACTGTCAGCAATCTCAGAGTAGTAAGGATCATTGCATAATGGCTTCATACATTCCGTTCGACGGATTTCATTCTCTAGAACTTCAGATCGATGCAAACAATTCGAACCATCGAGGGTTTCTTGCTTTACAACATTCATAGCTTCTTTACGGAAACAGCCTAGTTTGTGGATCGTTCGAATTCCTCTTATGGTTTTATATTCTGAGATACAGGACCTTGTTCCATAGCAGTCTATGATGTCGAGCTCACTTTCCATTCGTCCTTATTCATAGGGTTTTATACAAAATAAAAGCATCATTTTAGATTTGTTCCCTTGTAATTCATAAACTATAATTGTTACAGCCTGAGGAGTGCATTGGGATCTTTTCCAATTACAAGTACAGTAGAATCCTCGAACTCGACGCTGATATGCTCTGGAAGTTGCCTAGAGAAGTGATGATGCTGCCGAGTTACAAATCATTTTTTCCTACAAGAAAGGAGTCCGTTCTCAACCATCAAGTATCATGAAAAAATTCCACATTATTTTATTTTTATTTTTTCGTACATCCACAAAAATCTCCTAAAAAAGCTTAGACCACACCCTTGCAGTTGGGCATGAGCGTTGTTTGCTTATATTAGTTTGATGACAAAGCAATAGAGAGTAGTACCATCTTGCGGCAAAAAATAACTCTTCAAATGATAATATTTTTGTTATGAAAGATCTACTAACACAGAGGGCATTGTGAAAATAATTTTTAGCAATTGTCATTTTTTTAACAACAACCTAAAGACTGTTACACTACTACCTTGTGGATGAAATATTGCACAACTGTATTTTGTTAACTAAAGTCCCGTGAGTCGAGTCAGATTCCATAGGTTTGTTCCAGCTCCTAAAAAAATTGTCTTGCCATTTTGAGTATAAATCCGAGCATATGGAGTACTGATACGGTCAAGTTCTAGGATTCTACTGCATGCAAATCCGTACGGATTTGCAGTGTGCTAAAAAGAAAAACCAATATCATTACATTTGTTTCAGGGACAGATCCCCCCCCCGATAATTTTGAAAACATTTATATTTGTCAAATTGCTCATAGAATTATTACTTTAAATTTGTTTTTAAAAATATTAACACTGGCACATTCTTAAAAAATAATTTACTGTTAAATTTTTCAAAAAAGTTTTTTATCGTTTATCATTTATCACTATATTAAAAATTTGATTTGTTTAATTTGCAATTTATAAACAAAAATAATTAAAATTGTCTACACTTTTTCAAAAGGGCCCGTCCTTAATTAAAAATTCTGTTAACGTCACTGGGTACGTTTGCAATTTATAAGAAATTATGCTAAAATAATGCTTTTGTTTTATACGTGTTGGGTTAAAAATATCGATTGTAATCTGTGCTAAGTTTGTCTTAAGAGAATAACATTTGGCCTCAGTTGCAGGTATACAATTAGAGCTCTGTAAGAGATACGCATTATCTTTTACGAAATCCATGAGGATTGCACAATTCATTTCTCTGAAATGCATATTCATTAGTTATGGTATTTGAAAATAATCTACTTTTGTCTCCATACTTACATGCTATTGTTTGCGCTATCAAAGTGTTTGAATCGAATCATAACATCCTTTTTAGTAGGAGAAAATCTCCATCCCGCGTACTTAACAGAAATCCTCTTAAATAAAAATAAAGATTACTTCACAAATTGCTTATACATATATGTGGCCCGTCAACAAAAAAAAAAGCTGGAATGATACTTCCAAAAATTGAGGGTGGGTTACGGTTGCAAAAAATTATCCTAATTATATATCAACAAACTATTCTTATTAACCCTTAGCGTGTATCACAACTTGTACTTAAAGACTCTAAAATTGATGGTTGCAATAAAAAAATTATAAATTTACAAATCTCATTTGAAAAGGCATATCGGGGCCTATATAAGTCTCTTTAATCAAATAAAGGTTCTAAACTAAAGCTAAAATTCTTTGGTAAATTAACTCATCCCACAAATTTGAATGTAAAGGGCTATAATTGACTAAAATGTCTCTTTGAAATATTGGCATGTTTGCAGTATCGCTGTAACCATATGAGGAATGGGCCACACTTGTACAAAATGTATCCAACAATTACAATATTAAAAAAATCTATCCAACAATTACAATATAAAAAAAATATCGTGTCTAAAAAACTTTAAATGTCATAATTTTCGAGAAAAAATAATCCATTTCCTTTTTTTAAAAGTTTTATATCTCTTCTAAAAAAACTATTTTGCAAATTTGACATTTATAAAAAAAAATGTTCTGTCAGAAAAGACAAATGCTCCATAAACCCTCCCCCCTCACCACCAAAAATCATCATCATCATTCGGTCGCCGCCGATGACGTGACCATTACATAATTTAGGATCGCACTTGTAAATATTTTCCAGTGCCGATGCCTGTATGTAGTGTTGTGTCAGCACTTATTTATTCGGTCTAGTCTTAGGACCTGTCCCATCAGTCCTTGGGACCGGTCCTTCAGACAATCAGTATTCGATCTGATTAAAAAAAAAGAAGAGACAAATTTAAGTTACGGCATCAATGACCAAACTTTATAAGTTACTTGTACTGATTTGCAGATCTGAATTGAAGGACTGAACTAGACCGGACTGGACCGAGACTCAACTGGACGGAGCTCCAGTATTTAGTCAAAACAAGGACTGTTATAACATTAATTAAAAAAAAAAGATTAGGATTTTCTCATTTTCTTAATTTTTGTTCAACATTGTTTTTATGTTGACGCATCACGATAAATCTTTAAGTGGATAGTATTATCATACTATGTAGGAGTAGGTACATATGAAGAGTACATTGGAATTATATCAAATTGCATTGAATTTACCGTCTTAGAAAGAGTCTATAATTTGTCATTGAGAGAATAAATCGATTATTATCAACAAACTATGTACATAGAAACATTACAAGGACTTCCCTTATCCGATTTGAACAGAGGATGAGGTAAGGATATTACGTCATCAATAATACGGATTATTTCAACATGGAATGGATTATGTAGATCCTAAATATAGATTAATCATATTCATAACATCATAGCACTTACCGAATTCGTTTCATTCTCTCCAAACTTTTCCCGAACAAACTTCCAAACAAGTGGCATGTAAAGAACAGTTTCATTTGTAATATCTTGATAGGATTCAATAGACACAAGAAGAAGCTTACTTCCTTCCCTATTGGATCCAGGAACAAAAGGAAAGTCAATGGACTCTAGGGGATGCGTATGGTGTTCACGAATTGCAGGAAATGTGCCAGACCCGCTTTGGATTGCTTGTAATCCATTAGAATGGAAGGAGAAGCAGAATATCCAAAAAAGTGACAAGTAATAATATTGCATTTATTATTTGTTTCAATGAAGAATGATTGGGAATAAATGGATGAGTGAGTGTTTTAAATGTCAAAATGAGATAAAACTCAAAATTGTATCCCATACTTCATTTAGCATATTGTATGTGTAGATATTTTTTTTGAAAGAGACGTAGCCAAGCAAATCCCTCATGAGTGACTTGACATACATACATTATACTCAAAAACAGTATGATGTATGCATCTGAATTTCGTAAATTAAAGATAACAAAAATGACTGATGAAAACTCAACCTTCATTTGCATCCTTTCAAATCAAAATTAATGATATGTTGGAGTCTAGGATGTGCCAATCAATTCCACATAGATACACAATCTATTGAACTTAATGATTTGTAGCATCCCTGTTTTATCAAAGACTAATAGGAATACCCTGCATTACTTGAGTTATGAGGCATCGATTAACAGACTAAAAGAGATACAAAGTTTGCTTTAAAAATAACGGATTGTTTTTTCAATTTTGATTTTCTCCTAAACAAATAATACAATTTTAATAAAAACCAGTGCCAAATGAATGCTGAATAAAAAAAAGTTATTAAGCAATATAATCGCTTTTGGTCTCAAAAACAGCCTCGACTACAGCTAGGAAACGGAAGCAGTTCTTGGCATATTCCGGAATTCCTCCCGAATCCTGGACATCAGCTCAGATTTTATATTACATGAGGATCTGTTTGTATGCCACTAAACTGCATCCCACACAAAGAAGTCCACGGGGTTTAGGTCCAATGAGCTTGGAGGCCAAACACTGGATACATCAAAGTCAAAAAAAAAAAATGACGTTCAGGTAAACGGTTCTTTTTTGCAGTGTGGCATGCAGCAGAGTCAAAATCAGCTCCAAACTCTTCCAGTTTTTCCTGAGTCTCCAGACGAAGGACCATTCAGGCTTAATAAATTTTCAAATTATCTATTGTCTCGTACAGCACGGACCGCATCAAGGACATTTTGTCAATTCTACTATTTTGGAATATATAAGTACTTCATTGATTGATGCTATTTTTTTTAATTTGACGCCTAACTCTTTGGCTAACGGCATAACAACATCCTACCTGCACATGTGCAGTTGTGAGAGGCCCTCAAAGTTTGTTTTTAAGCAACAATTGCTCGCTGTATACAGTGATGTAAATAAAAACTATATCCCCGTGTTTGCAAAATAATAATATTACTTTCTGTTGGTAGTCTGGTTATTCTAGTGGAACGCTATTTTTAGGGATGTAAAAACGGTATAAATCCTTGTGAGTTTAAGAAAAAGAAAAGTATATTTTAACAACTTTGACCTACGACATACCTGCTGACAGAGATACAAACTATAAATAAACTATAGTGCTCCTTGCTCGTTAATACGTTTTAAATTTCAAAAGAGGAAGAAATAATTAATAAGAACATTGTGCAGGCCTTATATTGTACTTTTACTTTTTTTATAAATGTTTGCTCACGAGAATTTCGTAGATTTCCCATCCTTCGTCATTATTTACATTTTCTGACATACATTTACATTAAGCTTTTCCTGTCATATCATTCCTCAACTTACAACCAATAACAAAACGGAAATATCTTTAAAAAACATAGTAGGGAGCGCTCTAAAGATAATCCCCTTTTTTTTCCTTCTTTTTTTTTTTTAATATTTCGCGCTGAGCTTTAACTATACACGTTCATTTGTTATTATTTTTTTATGTTCTCCCCTTTTCTTTTCTAATGTGACTGGCTGAGCTTTATTACACACACTCGTTAAACAGACGTTGCTTTATTAATATAGATAACTTTCCTCCTATTTGTTCAACATCTACAGCTTCAGCTAGGGATAAATTTTGATTTGTTATCTTAGATCCCCGTCAATTATTTTTCAATTTAAAATGGCATAAAAGACTCTGTTAAAGTAAGTTTTTTTAATGGTTCTGGGCAGAAAAGGTATTTGTGCAGAGAAAAAATATAAGCACAAAACGGGTCAGTCTAAATGTAGATATTAGTATTGACTGTTTTATCTATCGGGGTACTAACACATTTAAAACGATACTATAATACATGGACTGGAAAGTCCCGAGCTTTAATTCATTCATTTTCTGTTGGTACTAACCCTCAAATGACAGCTGTCAAGATTTCATGACAATTTGTTCCTCAGTTTCTGAGTTACTATTCGAAAAAAATACCATTCAAGCTAAGTCATGGCTTGAAAAGTGTTATGTTAAAAAAATTGTTTTTTTTTCATTGTTAGTCGAAAATATACCAACAAATATCAAAATTTTGGTATCGGAACCGGTACAAAAATATGGGTTCTATACCTGTATTTTTAAGCAATAATTCATTACATTTGTAATGAACCGGAATTGCAACATCACTTTATCATACAGAAAATAACACACCAATGACGTAACTTTAAAAAACTTTTTGAGCCATCTAACCCTAACAATATTACCAAAAATAATTATTGAGGTTTAGAATTTTGAAAAAAAAATGATCAAATTTCTTAGCCTAGCTCCATTCTAATGAAAAAACCTGTGGGAACTCCTGTAAGTGCATGTAAATTTATCTTGATTAAACTTTGTCTTATGTCTTTGGTTGAAAAGTACCGAAATACTGCTTCGAAATTATTGGTGTATCATGATAAAAATAATATAATATTAATCAATTGAAGAGATTACCACCTTGATTATTTTTAGCAGAAAAATGATGTCTCGATGCAAATTCAATATCAAATGCATTTTCTCAGAGAAGCAGTCTCACACTACAGGGTATGTTTATTTCGAGATTAGATTTAAGATATTTATATATGTACTAGGCATATGCACATTCTACATTATACACATCTCTCTGTACATATACATATTTGTATGTAGTGTCAGTCCAGAGATTATTTCTATGGGAACTCATGTTTATCAGTGCACATAACTAGCTTCCAATATTTACAGCAACTCATTTAACATGCTGAAATACTGTCTTCAAGAGAGTTTGAAGGAATATAAATATATATGTTGAGCAGAGCTTTGTTTTTGAATTTTTTTGAAAAGAAATTTGAAAAGCTAATTTTTTATGGAAAATTGTTCAAATATTAAATTTTTTGGAAAAAATTTCAAAAATCCCCAGCAATACAGAAAAAATTAGATTTTTGAAAAAAATTTAAAATATTAAATTTTTGTGGAAAAAAAGATCAAAAGTACAGAGGTTTTGACAAACAGTTTCAAAAATCCCAAAATATTCACACAAATTAATTTTTGTGAGAAAAATTTCAAAAATCCACAGCAATTCAGAAAAAATTATATTTTTTCGAAAATAATTTTAAATATCAAATTTTTTGGGAAAAAAAATCCAAAAATCCATAGCCATTCACAAAAAAAGAATTTTTTCGAAAAGAATTTAAGAAATTAAATTTCATGGAAAATAATTTCTAAAAATCCATAGCTGTTCAGACAAAAGTATATGTTTTGGAAAAATTTCAAAATCCATGGTAATTTATAGAAAATTACATTTTTTGAAAAATTAAATTTCTAATAATAATTTTTTTGAAAAATTAAATTTCTAATAATAATTTTTTTGAAAATTAAATTTCTAATAATAATTTTTTGAAAAATTAAATTTCTAATAATAATTTTTTTGAAAAACTAAATTTCTAATAATAATTTTTTTTGGAAAAAAAATCCAATGCCATTCATAGAAAATTAAATTGAACAAACAAAATAATATTCAATTAAAAAAAAAATATTTAAATAATTAAACTTTTTGAAAATAAATTTCAAATATTTAATTTCTTGTTGAAAAATTTCAAAAATATAAATATTTACAGAAAATTAATTTTTTTTGTAGAAAATAAATGAAAAATAACATTAAAAAAGAGGGGGGTATACATAAAAAAAAGCATGCCTGGGCCTCTTCTTAGAACTGCAAAAACAACGACCGTTACTAGGTAGATGGTGATTTACCTGGTTTACTCATATCTGTAGCGTCCAGTTCCCACAATTAGTAAAACCTATATTATAAAATCCAAAGCCCCTTTTTTCTTCGTATTTCAAACGGTCAATCTAATTTTTAAAACTCTCAAAGGTAATATATTTTACAGGATATCATATATTTTTTTAACATGGTGATTTATAAGCATCCAATATTCACTACTCATGAACTGGTTCATTTACGTTTTTTGAAAAACGATTCCCATGTAAGGCACTTTTCTCCGTTTAGCGGTTCGCAAACTGCTTCGGACTCACGATCCGTGACATCATCATTATTCCCTACTTCTACAATGAAAATAAATTAACAAGAAAAACTAGAATCCTTGCAAAAATTCATATAATTCTTTGAAGGAGAATCATATAATGAATATCCTATTATTTGTAATGTGGGATGTACTATGAAATGAATAGAAAATTATCATAATTCATGTATTCCTAGAATGAGTTGCTCAATGAATTAAGCCTTCAACTCAATATCAAACAATATGTCATTATAGTTATCTATTGTTTGATTGAATTACATATATATCTATAGAATAAATCATTGACCAATTGATACAATAAGATTCCCATAGAAGGTATTGAATCTCTCAATTTGATAGACGTAGGTATCAGTACAATCAATAATATGTATAATGTAATAAATAGATATAAAAACTTGTCATTAAGTGTAATGGACTTTTTAATATGCTGTACGTACGTAACGTCATATTGGCATATCTTAATTGGAAAATACGCTTAATAAATCCTTTTTGCAATCATGCACATCACCCACGCAATAGATTAATTTTCTTCTATATATCCCAGCCATGATAATAATATAATGAAAGGTCATTCGGAGCTTTATATTTTGGGAAGGGCTTAGTTTTGGGATTTTTTTCAAAAAAAAATACATAACTGTGAAATTTTTAATTGAAAAAAAATTCAAATATAAAATTTTTTTGACCAAAATTGAATTTTTTGTAAATAGTTGTGGATTTTTGAAAAAAAATTTCAAAAAATTTTATACTTGAAATTTCATTTTTGAATTTTTTTCTATCAAAATTTTTTTTTTTTATATGTATGAATTTAAAAAAAGTTGTGAATAGCTGTGGATTTTTTAAATTTTTATGAACAGCTGTGGATTTTTGAATATTTCTGTGAATTGCTGCTTATTTTTTTTTTTTTTTTTAATCCTTAAGTATAGGTTTAGGGGATGGAAAAAACAAATTTATTTAGTTATTTTTTATAAATAATATTAAACGAATTTATAATGTGTTATTATTCATCATGAAGTTTGAACACAATACCGACAATTTTCCTCCATGGTAATCTTCCAAGGAAAATTTTCCATGTGGCAGTTTTCATAGTACCGTTTCAATGGTATCACCTCCTTACATTTATTATATCTCCAAACCTTTTCATGCAAACAGACCATACTTAAAATCAGTTGGTAGTTAGCCAATTATTCCCACCTATAAAATTATTGAAAAATAATTGTTGGAAATTGTTCATAGCTGCTTAACAAGAACTCATTCGGATTCAACTAACACAGAACATGGATGACGAGAGAAGAATGCTGAAAAATCGACTATTGATAAATAAATACAATCTAAATTTTTGTGTTCGGGAAATAACACTGTAATATATTTACTAAGATGTTTCAGTATTATAGATTTTATTTCGAATAATTTTATTTATACATATTAAGACAAACTCGATAATCCTCTTCATAATTCCCTTTTTTTAATTTGTATTTAATATATAAACGTTCTCCCTGTTTTGTTTTTTTAATTTTTTTTAGTGCATTTTCGAATTTACACTCCATACTTTTAAAAAAACTTTTGAGACACAGGGAATCGATCTTACTTTATGAAAAAAATCAGCTTTTTAGCAAAAAACAAACTTCCCCTCCAGAGCCCAGGAATCGGGTCTGATCAGAATAAAACCTAGTCTTAGGTACGTAACTCAGAATTCTGAACAACTTTTATTTACTAATATGTCTAAGGGCTGTATCTGTCTCGGGTTGAGAAATAAATACGCTGGTTGTGCGTTTTTAGTAGATACATACATCTACTATAATGTTATATTCAAGGATGGGCGCGTTTGGTCAAATAAATTACTTTTTTGAGATTAGAAATGGAAAACAGTTCTTGCGCGTTCTCTTTCTTTTTCCTTATTTTTTTATTCATTATTTATTAATAATTCTTGTGCAACATCTCTCTCTAATAAAAACTACATATTGCCGCTTACCTTGGTACAGTATTGAATATAATTAACTTTATTAGTCAAGTGCCTTAAAAAAGTTCCCCTCAATTGCAATTCATTGGATCTTCATCTATCCATTTTCCTTCGGATTTCATATTTTCTCTTTGGATATCCTAGCCACACGCCTTTTGATCCTCTCTTCAGGTACTGTTCAAGGGATCTCGTCTCTATGTGCCTCACTCGGTGGATCACATCTCCTTTCATGGAAGGATCATTCATTATATACCTTCCCATCAAAGTCTGTGATAGTTACTCCTGACATCGTGAATCATTGCCTCTATACTTAAAATATATAAATTCTTCCAAATCTTCTAGGGAACAATCGTATACTGCTATAACAACTAATGAGTGCCATAAAAGCAGAGAATAATCCACTGAAAGCACAAGTGAGGAACAGAAAGAGTTCTCATCCTCCATCCACTGCTCCTTCATTGAAATTCAGAAGTTATTTTGTTCTTAAGTCAACTCTGTTTCGTCTCATACTCTAAGAAAAATATTTCATTTATAAGAGTCATTCAGTTTCCTTGATGTATATAACGCTGAAATAACTTATCTCAATCACAATTCCATTTGTTAGGTATAATCTATCTGGCTAATTACTTATATAACATGGACCCTTGATTTCTTTATTACTTGTGTGCCTCTTTTGTCATTGGAAAACGAGTAGAAGATAATTATAGACTCCTAAAGATAATTTGCCTCTTTTTTCTTGATAGTTTTGTCAACATTCCCAATGTATATTATATTCTCCTAATAAGTATATTTATTTCTGTATAAAAATGAGGATAAGGTAGTTAGACAATTATGGAGTTATTTTTGGATAATTATTTAAAAGTCTTCACATCTTAAAAACGGTAATTGGGAAATTCTCCCCGATAACTTTTTGCCCTATTATATATATATATATACTAGGGCACAAATTTATACTTGAGGTTATTTTATTTTCTTGCCCAAAAAGGATTTTTTCTTCACTTGAAAACCTTAGTAAAATTTTTTTTACTAGGAATAACTTGAAAAGTGTGTATTTTAATATAATTTGGATTTAAAGCATTCAAATTAAATGAATGTTGTTTCTTACTATGATTAATTCGAACTTTTCCTTTTACTGGTGTACTTTAGCTGAGAAAAAAGAGGAATAAAGAATATGTCGTCTTCCTGTCTGTTAGAGGCCCTTCCCGAGTGCCTTAGCATCAGATAACTTCTTGTAGATTAGATAAGACTTTATGGTATAATGTTTAATTAATTTTTTTATATTGTTTTCCCCTCTTTTCTCTCATCCACAGTACAACGTTAATAAAAAAAGTCGGTTCGAACTCATTAAAAAAGATGCAACATTCATGATAGACAAATTTTAAATATATTAAAATTAAATTAAATGCCCACATTTTTCGCTAATGAATGTAATAATGCATTCAAAATGACTTCAAGTGGAGGGAGACTCATTTTAAACCTTAAATTGTATTTGAGAAGATATATTTTGCCATAATATATGCAAGAGCGAAAGATCCCAGGGTGAAAATTCCTGGAGTGAAACATTCTAGAGCCCTCGAAAATAGCTAATTCTTAGTATACCAATCAATGATCAAAACAATAATATGGGGGAAAGAAGCAGAGACATCGACAGCTGATAACAAAATAGACTATATATTTTTGTGTTAGCGGGGTAACGCCGTGTGGGGGAGAAGAGAAACGACAGCTGACAACAAAATAGACTATATATTTTTGTGTAAGCGGGGTAACGCCGTGTGGGGGAGAAGAGAAACGACAGCTGACAAAAATGTTTGTACATTTTTGTATATGTGTGAAATCATCAAACTTAGCCAATAGCCCGACAAATATTGAGACTGAGTGATCCTTATATAGGTGGGTAAACGAGCATATCTTTGAGTGTATCAATGAATCTTTGGGAAACACATTTTACAAGGTTCAATAATAATAGATATTGTATGAATATAGGATATGTTGCAATCGGAATTGCTATTTTTACGGACATCGTTAAACAAATACTGCATTTAAGGTTTTTGATTACAAATATTTTGTTATGCTCTAAAATTTAAACAAATATTTTGAAAAAAGTATCATAGTATTATATCGTGACGAAGCAAAGTCCTGATATCAATATTTTATTACCTCACATTAAAATGTTACAATAATTCACTCTATATTTATATTTTAATTTTTTGAAATAAAATGGCTTTATTCTATTTACAGATTAAATAAAAATCATTGTGGCCTCCTATGGACTCTTTTGACACGGAACTATAAAATATTTGAGCATGTTCTTTTATTTTTCTAATTTGCTAAATGCGAACAATATATCTATGTATTATGAATATTTTTAAATAATGATGAATATATTTGTAAATCTATAAACTATTCTCGAAATCAATCCTCATCTGTTCCAGGGTATTCAAGGCCTCTTTTACATTCTTCTCGACGATCCTTGCACTTTTTCGCATATCACTACTGCAAAAAGATTAAAAATATACCGTTAATAATGTCTATCGAATAAAGTTATGTACAAGGGTGGTCTGAAAAGTTTCCTACTTAATAAAGACATTTCCTCTTATTTTTTTATTTAATTTTTCAACATAGTCTCATTGTAACTCTGCACACTTCCCCCACAGGTGTTTTCAACACTGTAACCCGTCCAAATATTACTCGCCGTTTTTTTCTGCCAAATAATTGTTTATGAGACATTTTATTGTTTTGGGTTCAATTAATCCTATTATTTAGTCTAGTGTTGAGACTTGGTCCGATCGTGGATCTTAATTTAGTAGTTCTCAAATTGTGAATCATTTTTTTCAGACTGATTTTCTATCTTAATTCAGTTATACACAATATATGAAACGATTAAGGCTTCATATGACGTCATTGTACAGGGGTATCCGCAGGGAGGGGCTGGAGGGACCCCCTAATAAATATATATTTTTTTTGTAATTTCAAAAAAAAAAAATATATATATATATATATAAAATCTCAATATGGAAAACATATGACTTCATCAACAATTCATCTATAGAATTGTCCAGACCAGGAGAGAGAAAAATTTTCTGTGAAACTTTCACATTGAGGAATTGATAATTTTTAAAGAGCTGTAATTAGAAAATATTATTTTTAATGTTATAAGAATTAAAATATATAATTTGTAATAAAGTGAAGATAGAATATTTGTGGTGTGTCAACATAAAAGCAATTGATTTCCCCCGAATCATAAATAACTACTACATATTTGTGTTAGTTGTCAATTTTCTACTTTTCTTGCCTTTTATTAGTGTTCTAAACGTTGATTGGTTTTAAGCACGAATTAGCTATTGTTATGTTTTTGTGAACCATTTCCGGTTATAAATGAAAAATAGTCCTACAATTGGGGGAAATTGAGTTATTTTCTGCACTTTTTTCTTTCCACAAGAAAGAAACCGAAAAAAGACCCAAATTTAGTTTGTAGTTGAGCCCTTCTGGGCCAATTCTTTCCAACACTGAATTTGAATTAGCTCTTCTTAAACTGTGAACAATTCCCAACAATTATTGATTAAACATTCCAAACAATCAATTCCTATAACACTGATAAAAGGAAAAAGCAGAAAAACTGACAACTGACAATAAGTGCAGAGTAGATTTTTTTTAGTGAGACGGATATGTTGAAAGATACAATTAAATTGCATTGTGTTTGAGTGATGTACACATATGTATCTAAAGCTAATTAAATGTAGAAACTTCACTTGCAACACGTTTGTGTTGTAAATCTGAACAATGTTTTTTTGGGTTTTTTTTTTCAAAAACTGTTATCATTAATTTTTCATTCTTGAAGAGAGAACATATAAGTATTAAGTGTAACCACGAGTATGTATGGTCACTGCTCAAGAATGACGGAGAGTAAACAGTGGATTGTTTAAGAAATTATAAGTGTTAATCCCTCTTGGAATTAGATTAAAATTGAAGATCAACAACAGAAGTAATTCCTGCTTATATTCTTGATTGATACAGAGAAGAAACCGCCAAGCACAGCTAAGATGCTCTCCTCCAAAACATTTTTCAAACTGTCATGTTTACCATGCTATTTTTTTCATACCAAAACGGTTTATTATAGGTAATTCGGTCATTTAAAAAAGTTTGGTCCGGACTGGTCTTTAGGAAAAATACGATTTAGATCGGTACCAAAGAACAATTAAGTCTGGATCGGTCTAGACCGATTCTATAGATTAATTTTTGATGATGTCAGCAGAGTTTCTAAAAAGTGAACATCTACCTACACTGACTTCATATGAAGATAAGTGTGTTGAATAAATTATATTTGTACAACTCAAACATTAAGAGAGGGTAGACAAATCGATCCACGATTTTATAACGATACAATTTCAGTTTATAGACTGAGATGACGGTCTGGACCGAAATATCGGTCCAAATCGGTTGAGAAAAAATCACTTCAGACTAAACTGGGAAAATCAGTCTTGGGCTGAGTATCAACACTTATATTTACATATACCTTAGCAACTTCCACAAAAATAAGTACCCGATATATTCTCTATGCATGTAATTACTCACTCACTCTGATAAGGAATGATGTACATAGAAACGAGTTGCGACGGGGGAAGGACTATAGTTTATGTATTTGACACAATTGCTTATCAGTATGATGAATATATGGTACTTGTCAGTTCATTTTTTTTTTTTTATTATGAAATCTGTCTATCTAAAACATACGCTTATATAATTACCTAAGTATGTGAAGAACCTCCTGGTAGCAATAATTGGAATCAAAAAAAGTATTGAAAACCTGTTTTTCACTCAAACCAAGTTCTTCTCTACATTCAATTCGATTCATTAGTTCGCGGGAAACTAATAATTGGAATGCATTCCCCAATTTAAGCAAGAGCTTACCTATAGCATGATTTAGAATTTAAGCATTATATATTTATTTTAATAACAGGATATCTTACCTCGGGAAACAGTTATTCCCGGAATGAGAATTTCTGCAACCGCCATTAACTCCTTGCCCAATTTCACTTTCTCTATTAGATCCCCAATCGTGGAAGACTCATTCTCTCTACCCAAACAATGGAATATTTTTGCTTTGCAACTGATCATGAGAAAGTGATGAGGATGCAGAACAAATTGATTGGATATCAAAAAGTTTCGCAATTCTGGGGTTTGATATGCATTTTCTAACTGATCCTTAGAGCTGAGACACAATGATCTAACAAAATCCGAAGAAAAAGTCGACGAACAAACGGCACATTGCCATTCAGTGTCTTCATCTAAAGGATTAGAACTAAGTACTGGGCTATTTAACTTATCACAGGTAGGACAGAGTATTGCACTTGAAAAACTTCCGCACTCTGTTGAGTCCATGCACCTTTAAAAATATAGAGTAGGAAGAACATATGCGTTGATGGAACAAATTTATGAGATCCCTTACCTTATACAGTAACAGTCAATGAGATAATCCTCTAAAAAAGTGCGACGTTCCTCAGTGCCTAGGAAGATAACGTCTTTTTGAAGGTAGCAGCGTGTTAACTTTGTTCCAGCCTTAATTGGCAAGCATGCAATGACAGAGACACCAAAGTTGTCTGGATGGAAAACGAGACGTGTGTTTTCAAAGCAGGAATGACTAATCAGCCCAGCAGTGAGGTAAAGAGCGGGAAATTTTTTGACTATAGGCTCATCTATCAATAAATGTGTAAAACTTATAAAATAGTCAGTAACAATAAAGGAACACGATAACTATATTTTTAAACCTACCAAAATTAGTATTGATATTTCAATACTTTTCTTACTAAAAATATTAAACAAAAAGTCCTTTAAGCACAATTCACATGCACTTACATGTATGTCCACATGATTTTTATTTGGGATGGTGAGAGGATATTAGCTCAGAGATTTGATAAATTTCAATTATTTTAGATAAGAAAGTTGGGGCTTAGATTATAGGTGGGACCATTTTGTATGACGTAATGGGTATACAAGTACCGGTTCCTATATCAATTTAATATAGTACCGTTTCAAATGCATCAGTACTCCGGTACAACTTTACACAGAGTGGGGATTTTAAATCCGGAAAATTTAAGGATAATGCATATCACAATTTATTTCCAAAAATTAATTAATCAATTCGGAAATTTTTTGGTCTTTCATGTAGGGGTACATATGTAGCGAAGTCAATAACTCAAACCAACCACCTCCAGCTTTAACCACAGCCTCCAATCTGACACAGGCCTTCGTGAGGAATCCTTTTCCATGTTGATGACCACCTCGAGAATGGAAACCCACAAGGAGTCAACAGCGTACACGTTTATTGGAGTATCTCTTCGTAACATCAGCACATAGTTGTCCATGGGCTTCAGACCTGACGAGGCCACATTTCCTTTGCCCTTTTGCTTCAAGAAGTTTGGAGTGCGTGTTTTGCTCACAGAAGGATCACGAGTCTTCCTTGCAGGAGCTGCAAACCCACTAGACTCCTTGAAAGCCTTGGCAACATCGTCAACAGTTGATTTGAGTAGCTTACTCAGCTCAATAATCTCCGTGGGCGTACACCCGGTACAGAGGCACAAAATAATGGCCTCAGGGCGTTCGTATTTGGATGAAATCACAAGGATTTTGTATTTTTTCTTTTACAGTTTTGTCATCTAAATCTGATGAGCACACTTTCATAAAGGTTGTTAAGAGATTGAGGTCTAAACTTGTTCCGGATTTAAAATCCCCTACCTGTATTGTATTATCAGTTAACTAAATAATACTAATATAGATTTGTATATGTAATTCATCAATAAAACATTATAGAAACTTAATAACGAGTTTGATACGAAATAATATTTAAGCAAGTCTGAGTATACATAGATATGACTATTATTAAAAGCAAATAGACAAAGTATCAATGCAGGAAAACATAACTGGTAGGATACTATAGTATTTTTCTTCCATTATTTATTACAAAGCCATTTGAGAAGTCTAATTAATTTAATTATTTTAAAGCATTCTTTATTCTCAGTGGACCCCATTGGCAAATCTCTAAAACTCGTTTAATGAAATTATATTTTCGTGATGCATTCATTCCGATTGGATTTCCTCATATACACTATGTTCATCTATTTATAGTATTATTTAATTGCAGGTAGAACAAATAAAGTATGATCTTTATTTTGACTAACAAAAGTTAGAGACATGAAGTTAAAATAATAATTGTATAATAATTTCCCAACCTTATAATCATAATTATATATTATTGCATTATATATAATATTCCTTTTAATTACCACATTTAACGTGTATCAAACAGCTTCGCACGATATCGAAAACTGTTTCAATCGTTTCATCATCCATTACATTTCCAATCCCACAGTCATCCCGTATAAATAGCAAAAGCTCATTCAGACTTGAATCTGATTCTTCTTCTTGATCACTTTGAATAAGGGTTTGAATTCCATGATGATCCTGTAAACACATGACGAATTTTATAAGAGGTTGAAAATATATAAGTTAAATGAAATTATTAAGGCATTTTAAAGATATTGGCTAATTTTTGAACAAATCCCTTTTGCATAACATTAACAGCCAACAAAAGAAAAAGATAATTCACAGATTCTCAAAAATCTATACAAATAAAGAAAAGTTTATCTCTTTGTATAAATCTATGTTTGGATGTTTGAAAAAAGGTATTTTTGATCTAAAAAAATTAAATTCAATCATTTTACGAAATCTTGCAGGCGTTTTGCATGTAGCATCGAGCGTGTATATAGTGTGCACTTGATATAGTGCTCCCCGATGTAGAGCGTATACATATTTTCGATCCAAGGAATAACAATGTAGTCGCATTTAATGAAGTTCCGCAGCCATTGAGCGTGCGTATAGGGTGCATTGTATATTGTGCTTCCTTATGTAAAGCATTTACATTTTTTAAAATAAGAACTAAGGATGTAGTCATATGAATGAAGTCTTGCAGACATTTTGGATTTAGCATCGAGCGTATATACAGGGTGCCTTATACTCATGTATATAATATACATACTTTTGATCTATTAAATAACGATTTAGTCATATTAATGAAGTCTTGCAGGCTTTTCTCATGTAAAATCGAGTGTGTATATAGGGTGCATTGTATATCATATACCTATACACTATAAAGAAAAAAAGGATGGAGTATAATTTACAGGAAGCACTGTATAATAATGCTCTCTGGTGTAAATCATAATTGATAAACATTTACAGAGTGGTGTAAAATATGAAATGCAGGTATGTAAAAATGAATGAAATGTCGTAGGCGTTTAGTTCAAGTTATGTTATAAAAGGAAGTACTTTATATAAAATTTTTAAAAAAATGACAGTGACTTTAGATAATATTTAGCAACAAGCTAAATTACTCCTTGAGTCATCAAGTTATATTTATTTTAAATTATCAAGCTGTCGTTACTATTTTTTTATTTTTTGAGGATAAAACGTTAAAGTATTGAGTAAGTATATGGTAGTGTCCTCATAAAAATCGGAGAATAAAACCGAGTATTTATTGAGGAGATATATTTTATATTATTAAAGCAAAATGTTTCTGTTCATGGCGCCTGTTAACTCTGAGCAATGTCCGTTACTTTCACTAGTCTACTCATAAACTTTAAAGATATCACAAGAAAGAAGCATTTCTACGGTTTCAAATCAATTTGAAACAAGATTAGGAAACAAAACTTTCAAATATTTGGATATTTATGTTTACCATTTGACAAATGACTAGTGAAGTATTGTTCGGAGCATATCTTAAATCAATATATATATATTCCTCGCAACCTCATACTTTAAATAGGAACTTTTATACTATTTCATTTCAAAAATAGAAATTACCCTAACTATTCACATAGGACATACGGTTGCTTGCCTTGTGAATAATGATATTATATGACTATGTTATGTATTATGTTGATGAATCATACCCTTGCACATTTCTTGGAATTTATTACACAGAGACTCCCAACTTATTAATTAATATTATTATGTGAAATGCACTTGACTTTAATAATACGACAAAGTCAACAAAATTGCTTTTTCAAAAGTTTATAAGGTTGGATATCTGATTATTTTATTATTATGTTATATACTAATTATGAACTAGGGTATAATTAGATTTGATGATTCTTGGAAAACTCGCCGTGGGAAAGTTATTCTTGAGGATTTATATCAAAAACTTTGAAAGTAGTGCTTACACTCAGTAAAAGTAAGAGACATTTTTAAGTTTACTGTATTAATGTCATATTTTATTGCTATTTAATTGTTTGGTTGTTCAATAGAGGTGTCACCCTGTAAATATTGTATATGTTATTATTCACAATTGTTGTTGTGTGAGTTCTAGGTTGGGACTGAAGACTGCAGTCCCGTCCAGTTCATTCTTACTTATCAGTCCTATAACTTAAAAAGTTCGATCCTTGATGACGTAACTCAACTTTTATTTCTTTTTTTTAATCAGTTCTACTACTGGTGCCGCCATGATCGGGTATGTAAACAAACCACTAATAAGCAATGTATTAGAGAGCGACGCTCAAAATTATTGAGCGGGAGGGCGCTCATCATTTTAGAAGAGCGATGAAATCGCTTTAATTTCGCTCCTTTATATAAGTTTGTATAAATAATTTTAAAGGTTGCAAAAATTGACGTTTATATTCCGAAATTACCTAGAAACTTATTTCCATGATGTATCTGTGACTCTCTGCTGTTTTTGGTTGGCAAGTTTGCCTCTCATGTAGCTGGTCACTTTAAGAAGACTCAGATTTCAGCTCCCCCATAGACACCACCAGCTCCTTCCTTTGTGGCGATAACAGTTGGAAGATAAATTTTTATTTTTTGTAAAGGAATTTCTCAAACAAAAATACGATTTTCTAATATTTTTAGATGCATATGGACATAAGATCTCAAAATTTTACGCAAGCACTGTTTTCAAAAACTTGAGATACTCAAGCTAATTATCAGGTTTAATTAGAGGATATTGCACGAAACTTAATAAACCCATCTTCCCTTCAGACAGTAGTTTTCAATGTGTTTGTGCCCGAGGCACACCAAAAAACAATTTTTAAAAAAATTGATACATCTATTCCAATAAAACCAATCTACAACTATACGAGCGAAAACATGAGCACCGCTCATTTTAAATTCAGCGAGAGAGCCCTCATTGTACTAAAAACAAGCGGGAGTGCGCTCAGGATTTCCTGAGTGGACTAATACTCTGGTAATCAGTTATCAACACTCGCTTGTTTATAAATAATAAGATTTTTAAAATACACAAATTTAACCTAATGACAAATTTTCTTCACGATGACTTTTAATAAGAGAAGATTTTTCGTATTACTTTAGGTTCTCGATAATTTTCAAATCCAATGTTTTTGTTATTTTACACTTTTTATAATTTGGCGACGGTTGTTTTCGTAAAGAAAAAAATATGAAGATACATTTAAGACATAATTTTTAAATAGAAATTATTAATAATTCTAAACATGGATTTACATATCACATAAGAGCATGCAACTTTAAGAAAAGGCAATGTTAAGGTGAAAAGGTTATGTTTTTTGAAGAATTTTATTTGAAATGAATGATGCCTCTATTAATCTCAAGAACACAACTTCTTGACAATATAATTGAAATTCCAACGTTTTTTTATTGCGGTGTTTAATCATATTCTAAAAATGTTCGCAAGTGTTTTTTAGTTCTTATTTTTTTATTTTTTAGTTTGTTCCCTTGTTTTGTTTTGATTTTCAGAAATTAGAGTATCAAAACTATATTTTGAAGTTCTGAATGGACTTATTTGAAGCATGAATAATGCATCTTTAATTTTCAAAAGAGCAAATAAATATTATGGATCTATTTTGTTTGTAACTTTAATCGGGCATGAGTGTTGTTTACTATATTTGTAAGTTAGAAAAAAAAGTGGCGCTATCTTGTGGGAAAATAGTACAACTACCTAATTGATAATATTATTTAATCTATACTTCATAGAGCAAGTTTGTCTTTATGAATGTGTGTTTGAATGAACAACAGTCATTTTTATTTTCAGAAATAACAATGTAGTCATATTGATGGAATTTTGTAGCTGTTTTGGATTTAGCATGGAACGTGTATAGCTAGTGCACCGTATATAGTACTTCCTGATCCACTATCATATTTAATTATGAAAATACAGTGTAGAATGGGCATGTTAAAAAAAGGAAACCGAAAATCAACATGGTAACCCTGACAATTTGAAGAATGTTTCGGAGGAGAGAAAGAATAATGTTCATGACGTTTCATTAGATTAGCTACAATCATCTGTGACAAGAAAGGAAGCAGTAAAGGATATAAACAAGGACAATTGCTAGAATTACTCCCATGTTGATCTTCAATTACATGTACTCTGAGTCCAACAAGGACTTACAATATTAACTCCGCAACAAATCCTCAGGATTACGCTCCATCTTTCATGAGCACACACGAATGTTCAATCATGTTTTGAATATAATGGAACCTGTTTAGGACAGGATGTTCACTACGCAGGAATTAAATAATAATGACAACTGCCAAGGAAAAGAACATTCCTTTTTAATATTAGCAATTACAAATTAACGGGGCAGCTAAAAAACACAACAGATTTACATCATTAATCATATTCATATTTTTTATCTAAGAAATGACAATGTAGTAATATTCATTAAATCTTGAAAGCGTTTGCATGTAGCTTCGAGCGTTAGTTGCTAAGGCTACAAAAGTACTCCAGGTTTATTAGTTGTAACGTCATATTATTTATTTCTCCAAACTTTTATTATTAATCTTTTGTTCTTGAGGAGATAAACTCCAGGTATGTATTGAGTAGCTACGTGTTAGTTTCCTCAGGGTATATTTTGTGAATAATACTGATGGTTTTTATGTAGTTAATTTCTATAGGGTTTAAGCAATGTGTAACCGCTAGTATTAAAATATAGATATTTTACTCACTAAGAGAGCGCTCTGAAAAATTATGTTGCGCCTCCAAGCTACAGATTGCCACATCACCTTGCTGATATATGTTGTTGTTTTTTTGGTTTGCTCATGCCGTATTTAATTTATTTTTTAAGGCAAAAATCAATCGATTTACGTTTTTAATTTCATACAACATATTTTTAAAAATGAAATATACTTGTACAAATTTTAATAGGTAGTCAAAGATCAAATTTACTATAAAAAATCAAAATCAACTTAATATTGTTGGGGAAATAAACTATTTGATAATATATTTCATCTAAAAGCAAAAAATCAATTGGACATACTTAGATGAATTAATTTGACTACCAAATATACGAAAAACTGAATTCATTATTCATCTTCAAATATAATCATTAACTCTTTTTCATAGGGTTCCTTGGAAATCCCAGTATTAAAAAGACATGTGTATTTTCTCGTTCACACACTTTTCAAAGTAAGTTCCTTATTTATATTCTATATCAAATATTTTTGTTTCATTTCCTAGAAAGTTTTTTAGATTATTGTTTGTTTTGGCCGTTTCTGGTCGAGGTTTTGTGAAAAAGAAATAGGGAGTATTCCTATAGTTGACCTTAGATCCTAACATTTAAAAAAGAAAGATCAAATCTATAACTAAGAATATACACAAGGAAATTAACTAATGACCACAAAACCTCTTAAAAAAGTACATATTTTTTAGCACAACCTTTTCATAGAATTTTATTTTTCATTTGAAATATGAACCTATATTTATTCGATAGGTTCATTATGCCGTATTTTGAAGTGTAATTCTGTGATTTTCTGAGCCAGGTATAGTATCAAAAAACTTATTGCAGTATTCTAATTACTTTCAGTTATTATAAATTTTATTTTACTTTATTAATATATTAATGAACTTACTTCGAGGCTGAGTAATTTTTCCCAAGCTTCCTTATCATTTAGCCGGAGTAGCAAACAACGCAAAACTAAAAGATGTTGAAAAGGCAGCATTTCATCATCAGGACGACCCACACAGGCTGCTAGACTCTGACATTCTGCCTTATGAATCGTACTTTGTCCACAGTCAAATGAGCAAAGTGGCCACCAACAGCCTGAACATACAGAGTCCTCTGTGCCCAATCGTTTTAAGCAGACAATGCAAGCATCATCCTCACTGCTACTAGGTGAGAATGCAATGGGTTTTTCAAAAAATATCACATCTCCAGGCATTAAATCACAGGTTGAGACCAAGTGTCTGAAAGAGAGAAAAAAAGTCATAAAATGTTGTTTGTTTTATTTAAAATATATTATTTAGGGAACTAAACTATAATTATAAAGCCTGATGAATAGACTTGGGATTTTTTTTTTTTTTTGACAAAATTAGCAAAAAACGAACGCTAAAATTTTGAAAAATGAGCACCATAAATATGAAATTGAGCAATTTGTATTAAAAGAAAAATACAGCTTAATAAGAATAGTATAAAGTAATTAATTTTGTTTAATATTTATTATAATTCACTCATAAATTTTGCTATATTATATCGACAAATCGAGATTTTAAAAAGATTTTATTTCCTTTAATTTTTGTCTTCGATCGGTATTGGTAGTTTTAAACATACTAAAAGAAGCCCACATTAGTAGTTGAAGGAAATTTGAAGTTGGCGATATCTTTATGTGTCTTGTATGAGTGAAGCATCTCATCATAACCACCATGGATAGTGCGTACAACTATTGCATAAATGGAGGATGAGGATTTGGCAATTTGCCTCAAATTTATTTTTCATATCTTGTCAAATTCAATGGGGATTATTAAACAATCAATTTTGCACCAAATTTATCATTCCTCTAGTTGGATATTGTTGGAACCTAGATCCCTCACATATCCGACTATGAAGTCATAAACCAGATTTCATCATATACGTATTTTACCTCCAGATGAGAGCCTAATAAAGGAGGGGTTTTGCAGGCATATTTTCCCTCGAAAAATATCATCAAGTGCTGTTGTGTAATCTAACTGGAACACTAACTTTTTACATTCATTTTATACCAGTTTAGAAAAATAAGTTTATATTCTGTTGAAAAAATCACTCATTTATTAGATTCAAATAGTCAAATGTATATATATTCCTAAAATAATAGTTCAAGTCAAATCTGTCGTACTTCAGTTTTAAAAAGAGTGCATAACGACATTTTAAATTGAGAAAAACCCAGGCGGAAAAATGAGGTCACAAAAAGTTTAATTTAAAAAGTCTGTTTTCAAGGAATTGTTTAGTTTTCACAAGTACATATATCATATATTCACTCTCAGGAGAGGAACATTTTAAAAAGGGAACAAGAAGAGCCTTGTCCACTCTATTATAGATTATAGTTTTACAGGAGTAAAGACTAAAACCATATAATTATACAGAGTTTATAATATTAGCATTGTTTATGGACGTTGTAATACTTGAAAAAAAAGAAAAATTAAGACACACAAACAGAAAAAACTGATTCAGACTTTTTATTTGTTCTCGTTGCGCAAAGTAATTTTCTTTCTTTGAATTATTTTTTTTGTTTTAATTATAATAAGAAACTGTCATATTTGACATATTATTCCAAGAACAAGGTCAAAGTTTTCTGAATACACACTACAGGAAAGTACTACCTGAAACCAAGAGTACATATAACTAAAACAACGAGATATAAAAATAAGGGACGCCATTGTTTTTTTTCGCTCAGTTGTTTCTACTTCTTATTGATTACCAAAAATAAAATAAATGTATAGAATTTGAATAACCAAATCAAATAGATGTAATTCTTTGCATCAGTCTGTCGTTAATGCTCAATTTGACTCGTTCAAAAAATAATATGTGTATACAGCAATACCTTGAGGTACGAGTGCTCCAACATAATATGGTATTTTTTTTTAGATAACATGGTGGATTACGAACAAAAATTTGTATTGATATACAAACTGGTCGAGAGTTGACAACGAGACGCATTGCTTTGACTTGCGAGTTGTTTTTTTATTTTTTTTTATAACGAACTCGGTCCAAGAACGAATAAAACTCGTATGCCAAGGTGTTACTGTTTAATATTACACTAATACAGTACTAAATATATGCAAATATTTCTTTTATAATAGTATGAAGCATTTACAGTGAAAATCCTCTTGACATGAAGAATGAAGTAACACTTATTATATAAATTAATATACAAACTTGTCAAATCATCGCAACTTTTTACAAAGCAACAAAACCTCTTACGTATTTTCCGTATACTTTTTGAAGAACATGAGTAAAAAACATTGTAAAGTAATAATAACACATTTTCCCCTTGTTTCAAGAGGTTTCATTGAAAAACTTTTATTACTAAGTTCTAATTGCACTACTATGGAAATAATATAACATATTTATACATAGACTTTACAAAACAGCTTTTTCGTATGTACTTATAAAAGCATTTATTCCATTTGATTCATAATTGAAAACTTTACAAAATAAGTTTGAGAGAAAATAAACCCCTTTTTGTTTACCACTAAAGAACTTAATTTTGTACATTACCCACTATGAAGGAATATTTTCCGTACTTGAAGTAAAATCATTGGGTGTGAGACATTATATGCAATTATGTTCAATCAAAACATTGTTTCCATTCAAGTATATGAAAAGTAAAAATCTATATATTACATTATATTTGCTTTCCATGTATTTTAAAAGGTTATGAAGCAATTTGTGTACGCATATTGGTTATAGCTTATATGCCAATTTTAGTGAAAAGAGTTAATCAAATGGTCGTTGCATTAACTAATAGAATTAGTCCCTCATTCCGTTTTCAGACAGACCAAATTTCAGAGATCCCTGATACCTATTAAGTCCTTATTGAGGGATTTCTATAAGAAACAAAATTATGTATAAATTATATCCTATTATTCTAACTAATGATGTCATCATTTCACCAACTTTTTTATTTAAATTTATTCCTCACTTCAATTTTAGCTAACCAGAATTGTCTAGAGAAATTTTTCATAAGAGTAGTTACTGGTTAGTTGAGGCCACTTAAAACTTCAAAGTAGCAAAAAAAAAATATTAGATGGTAACAATGGTGCTGTGTCGTGAGAACGAGTCGGCAAGGAGTAGAATACAATGGCCTATATGCAGAGTTGTTAATTTAATGTACTTTCCGTACTTAAAAGAAACCAAGAAATGGCATTGTAACAATGAGAATTGGAAGAATGTTTAAGAGTGGAGCGTTGTCATGATATTTCATTAGATTAGCTATAAGCAGATAGCTATGTGAGAATGTAAATATAGTCAAATGTCACTCCGTAAATAGCAAGGACATAAGCAGGTCTTATTTCAATCATCAATTATACTCTGAGTCCAACAAGGACTTACACTTAAAATGCCTCAACAAATCCTCAGTGTTATTCTCACTCTCTAATTCATGAGCATATATAATATGATTATCACTTTATAGTCAGATGTCTTCTTTTCAAGAATTAAATAACAATATAAACAGCTTTTACAGGTTACAGCTATAAAAAATCTCGCACGCGTCATAGGTCATATTTTAAACAACTCACCCCTAGTTGGTGTGACAATTTGAAGAATGTTTGAAAAAAGAGAAGCTAGCTGGTATAACTTTTTATTAGCTTACCAACTATGAGAGGACGAGGAAGAAAATAAGGAATCCCCATATCGCAAGGACATATGAGCATTAATTACTCCGATGTCAATCCGCATTCAATCTACGCTTATTACTCCAGAAAAAAATCATTATTACTCTCTGTCATTCATGTGTGCACAAAATAGTGCTTACAACATATTGAATTAGATGATCTTTCCAGAAGGATTAAAGAATATTAATTCAGAGAATAAAAAGCACTGTTCAGATTGACAACTAATTTTTTTTTTTTTAATTACGGGCTAGTATTTGCTTAGAACTTAGAGCCCTATCTATGAAGTCCCTTGGCGTAGGCTGAACCGGTTTTACCGTGAGTGGGGCTTGAGGCAAAGTCAATATGTGAGTTCTTTTGGGAGCGTGACTAGCTCATAATTTTTTAAATCAAAATTTGTATGACTTTATTTTTATTTTGATACAAAATTTGACCGAATATCTAGGAAAAAAATGGATGACGTTTTTTTATTATTTTTTTTTTTGTCAAAAATTAATATTTGAAAAGATTTATTTTATAAAACAAAGAAATAAAAATTATTTATTATTGAATTGAAAAATGGGAGAATCTATTTTTTGCAAAAAAAAAAAAAAAGCCTTACAACAAATCCTTTGATAGGAAATTTTAAATTTTGAAATGGAAAACAGATTTTTTTTTAAATCCAAAATAAATATATAATCTTGCAGATTTCCCATGCGTAGTGTTTTGCTCTGAATCATAAAAGAAAGGGGGCTTGGTTTTTGGATTTTTTTTCAAAAAAGTCCAAAAATTTCATTTTTTCTAAAAAAGTCCGAAAAAAATTAAAATTTTAATATTAATTTTTATTTAAAAAAAACTTCGAAATCCCCAGATATACACTAAAAATGAATTTTGATTTTTTTGCAAAACAAATCAAAATTCATTGTCATTCTCAAAAAATTAAATTTTAAAAAAAAATCATATATCAACTACTAATCACAAAAAATTTCAGAAATTAAAACAAATATTATATTTTTTGGCAGAAAAATTTCAAATATTATATTTTTTTGGCAGAAAAATTTCAAATATTATATTTTTTGGAGAAATATTTAAAAAGTCCAAAGTTATTCACAGAATATTTTAATTTTTTTGGAAAAAAAAATTCAATGATTAAATAAATTACTTTTTTAATTTTAAATTTTCTAGTAAAAAGCAAAAATTCCTTCATTTCCTTAATTCCACTACATATATGTATATATTGACATGTTGAAGAATAAACAGGTTTTATAAGTATATGAAGAAAAGACATGCTACTTTTTTATAAATAGGGTACACATTTATATAAGCATAGAAATTAAATGCACTTTTTGCGTTTTTATGCTTAATTTTATATTCTTTAAAGAGCTTTGTGACATTTATTTTTTCCCAAGCTAAAAAAATAAATGCCCTTTGTCACCAACCACATAATCTTAGATTTTATAACATACTGGGTGGTCCATTAAAATCTGAACACTTTGGATTTTAAACTTCAAAAAGATATCATTTATTAATTAAAAATATAATTTCAACAAATTAATACAGATGTGTGTATGATCTCTCTTAATCATTAATGTAGCCTCCCTTGGCGACAATGATGGATTCAAGGCGACGGTGGAAAGCATGTTACACGCTGGATATCTAGCCCTCCGTCATGGCGTCCCAGTGCTGGCTGACAGTCCCTTAGAAGGGATCTGTGTTTGGATGAAGGATACTGCAGGCCTTCCCCTCAACATGTACGCAAAAGTTGTATTCAAGTGTGTTAGCATCAGTGCTGTATGGGGCCCAAAAGAGTCAAAAAAGTGTTCAAAAGACTCATTCAAAACGTATGCAAAAGAGTCTTGCAACAATTGAGATGGGGTTCTTTCATCGTTGGTGTCAAAAGAAACTTCTCTATACTCACAAGGCTCTTTCCAACCATTTTTTTGATAGATCTCTGGACACTCTTGAGTGAAACCCCGACATCTCTTGCATGGGCACTCGTGGTTTTGAAGAGATTATCTTGGGTTGTTTAATTTAACTCATCTGGATCCAGTTTGGCCCCTTTGACAGAGCCCTTCTTCCTCCCCAACGTTTCAGACTTGCTGACAGTGTTACTGACTGTGGTCTTAGAGATGCCAAGCTGCTTGGAGTGCGCGAATAGTAATTTATCAATCACATTCAGATGTCATTTCCTCAACTTGTACGTAAGATAAAGAGCTTAAGTTTGTTTTACTACTAATTGTTTATTTTTTAATATATCGAAATATAAATTAATTTCAATCACTCAACCTTTATTAATTATTGAATAACTAAGTGATCAGATTTCAATGGACCACCCGGTAATTATGAATATATATTCAGGGTTGTTATAAATTACTGTCCCCCCAAAATGGATTCAAGACCTTCAAAGAGATAAGATGAACGTACAAATGTATTAATAAAAATGTATTGTCTATAGTATAACTGTAATGAACATTATTCATTAATAATTTTTTAAAAGTGACAACTTTTTTCACGAAATAGAACCTTAAACTCATTAACTCTATATGTGCGGCTAAGAGACTATGAGGTTATCTTCATAAATTAAATCAAAGTTTCACTCCAAGGTATTATAATAACATCAACTCTTGCTTCTTTAAATCTAAAAGGATGTTCCATTAAGGGAATTAGGAGATTTCATTATGTGACTATGATAACCTATTTGAGTATTCAGCGAGTTGATACAATTTGACTGGATTGAGTAAAATATTTATTCTTTTGAAGAAAAAAATGGCTATTATCTTGAATAAAAAATAAAAAAAGTAACATTGACTCAACTGAAATATATCATATTCTATTTGGTTTAGGTATTAACTTCGAGTAAAATACACATAAAATTCGAGATAAGTATCCTTTAATTTTGGTTTCAGACCTAAACCCGAAAGTTCGGGTTCTCCAAGAGAAAGAAATATACTTAATGTATATTGACGTCAAAGGCAATTCCTAGGTCGGATGCATTACAAAATGTAATACAGTCATGTTTACTTATACTTAATCAGTCTAACTCCATCTGACCAAGAAAAGGAAGATTTAAAAAAGTGAGACTTTAATCAGGATCCTATTTTATTGAAAGACCTAACTTCGAGTAATATGCTCATAAAATTCAAAAAACAAGAATCCGTCTAATTTTGTTTTTGGGTCTAAATCCACAAGTTCGAGTACCCGAAATTCACTCAAATATGTACGTCTAAAGAACCGAACCGATCCGGATGTGAGAAAATGTGGATCTGTCCAATCTTTAATATAAAGTATTCTTTGTCCTCGCCCCATAAGGAATACAGAAAAGAGCTGATTTTGTATTATTAATCTTTTTTTTTTTTCTTTTTTTTGCCATTTGAGACCACTGCACCCCAATCCATGACTGAGACCGGTTTTTAAAGTGTGTATTTATTGTTACTAACATTAATATATAATTAGACTGGGGAACAAAGGTGTTCTATTTTAGAAAGCTTTTGAATTCAAAAATTAATTTGTCAATTGGGGAAGTTCACATTTTGTTATACTACAAATACATAAAAACACTGGATCTGTGTAGCAAAGTATTATAAGGGGTAAAAAGACAAAAGAGACAAAAAAAAATAATAATAATAAGGGAAAGAAGTGTTCTAGAGACTTTCTTTATTAGAAGAGTTTGTAAATACACATGTTAGGACATAGTTTTCCTTATATTCTTTGTTTTTAAGATTATTATTTATTAGTTAACCCTAACTTACATTCTACTGTTTATAGATCACTCTACTTTATACTAGGTATGATATGCTATAAAACTTTTGTACTACTGAGGGTATGTAAGAAGGAGTTAATAGAGTCCCTTGACACTATTGATATGAAGCAATGTTACCTCCTTTGATTGTATGTATATACATAATGTGTAGATACACTTTCAAACCTTTTTGAAAGTAATGAATATTGATTCATTATAATCAGTGTTGGGCAGTAACGCACTAGTTAGTCATATATTACTTTTCTAGTAACTAAGTATAAGGATATTACTTTCCTAAGGAGTGATATAATGAAATTACTTTTTATTTCATTAATACATAATAAATGTAATAAATTAGTATAAGAAATTGGATTTCTGTAAAAGAGCACGGGGAAATGGCAGAAGCGAGGCATAAGGTATTACTCAATTAAGACCATTGTTAATATCAGCTGCCTATCTTATGATTTTGGAGGGAGAAAATGAATTACTGCGATAAAGTCAAATAGATTTAGTGCAGACAAAATATTGTAATTATATTTGAAAACATATTTATTTATTTTATTATGCATTTAAAAAATAATTTATACCAAAGATAGGCGAGAATTCTTCTTTGAGAGGGAGATGTTAACACACGCACGACTGATTAAATAATAAGCAAAAAATTAGAAAATGCACACGCGTAACAGTTTTTTCTTTTCTAATCCCTATACGTAGTTTTTTCTTTACATGCATCACATCCTTGATAATTTTTTATAAAGGGTATAACAACGAAATCCCGTGCTTTTGATCTATATAGTTTAAATTAACAAAAAATGGGCATTTTTAAAGATGTATTCACAATACAAAAACTTTGTAACAGATACAATCATTGAGAATAAATCTCACTCAATGGAGCCTCCGTTGATCTCAATAACGTCCTCGATTGGAGTCCTGAACTGGGCATCTCCTTCCTTGTGATCAATACCCTTGGTCTCCACCATGACCTTTCTCAACTCTGAAACCCTTCTCCTGACTACATTTGAGACCTCAGCATTGTTAAAATTTAGATCGTTGTTCCACAAAAACATCACAAAAAGGCAACTGTGTTATGTCTCTAAAAATGTAAAAGGCTTGAAATATTATGTTGTTGAATCCATGGAGGGGTTTTGATTTCTAAGTACCGTATGCACCATAAGTCCTTGTACACTTTAATACAGATAATAACGTTTAAATTTCGCGAATTTCATAGAAAGGGAGAAATAATTTTTTTTTTTAAACAGTTTCCTTTTAGGTGTTTGTTGAAAAAAATAAAATCAGCTGTAGGTCTTTCAGGAGTTCCAAAATACAGTAATGGAAAAACTACATTCATCTCCTTTTTAATAATAATTTTTTTTTCATTAATATTAAGCCTAGTTTTCTCTTTCTTTCTAATAAAGTAAATAGTTTACAATACTTATGACGCATACAGTAAAACTTAAAATATGTATATTTAACCACAAAAAAAGCATTACCCAATTTCATCATCATATATGGCGGGAAAATCTGGAAATTTGTAGTGCCAGATTTCGTTGTTAGAGCATGTATTACTTTATTAAATAATTACTTAAATTATTAATAAAATGGCCTAGTCAGATCAAAAGAGGGGCATCAAAAAAACACTCAAACCAAGTCACTCAAACAACTTTTACATAACAACTGCGTGTCAAAAATGGCTGAAACTTTGCTGATGAACTGTCAACAGATGATAAATAGATGTGACAGGCTTTTATTTACGAGTACTAACATTTTTATGTTGAGGTTGGAAACTTTGCAGACCACTCTCGTATATTTAAGGTTGTAAATCCTAAGCATACATTTTAGCATGCGAGTGCTTTTTTGTGGACAACTTGAACAACATTCTTTATTTTCTCAAGCTATTATCAATATTATTTCATTCTTGAGGAGAGAAGATCTAAGTATTGAGTAGTGATCACAAAAAATGGAGAAGAACACCTAAGATTTTTTACGGAGTTATCTTTTATATTAATAAATCAAATCAATATTATTGAAGGAAAGTTTGTCTGTTTGTCCAAGTCTAATATCACCGAGCAAGGCTGAGTGCTACCCCTAATAAGTAATACAAATAAATTACTTTTCAAAAAGTAATGAGTAATAGTTGCGTAAGAAGTTACTTTTCATATAACACTGTTCAAAATATCAAAAATCGATTACAAAGTTTCTTATCTGGTTTTTGAAAAATAAATTATCCCTCTGAGTCATGCAAACTTTTGAGTAACAAGAGAACCACAAACATAAATTTTTATGTGGTGGGGGTAGGAGTTGGAAAAAGAATGGCCTCAATATATTTACAAAGGATCAATGTATGTCACTCATTAGTTATAGATATATTAAGTTTCTGGCCAATTTATTAGACGCATACAGGTATTTTCTGTATTTGACATAGCCAAAAACAATGTATTCCGAAATGCAGAATCATCTGTTCGCATACAAAAAAAATCTTGCTATGAGTACATTATTTCATTGTAATATCTTATGTCTTAGTATAAAGATTAGAGTTGTACAAATATATGACAATTGGAATAATTTTTGAGAGTAAAGAAGCTTATCTGTGATGTCGTTTTATTAGATAGGCTTTCAAGAAGCTATGATTTGGCGAGGAAAGAAAAAAATAAAATAACACTCCTAATCTAGAAGGAACGAGTTTCCTCCATGTCGATCCTCAATTCTACTCTAAACCCAACAGGGAATTACACTAATAGCTGGGTAATGGATACACAGGGTGAGGACTAAAAAATTAGAAAAATTTTAAGGCAGTTCTTACTTCGACATATTTTTATTTTGTGCCATTTTATGGCAATCTTTTGAAGCAAAAGTTAGAAATTTAACAATTTTCTACACTTTTTATTTTATATCCCCCTCTACATTCAGAATGAATCCATCGTATTCGTATTTTATTCGGGGACAAGCAGAAGCACAGCTGTCAATGATGAAGTCTGAGGACAAGTTGTTCCACTCATCTGTGATCACGGCCTTGAGGGCATCTAAATTTGGGTGCGAAGTCTTGTTCGTCTTGACCTCCAAGATGTACCAAACAGCAAAGTTCAGGGGGTTCACGTCGGGTGAAGACGAAGGCCAGAATTCTAACGTCCAGAAAGCAGCTGCAGAAATGCCACACCTTCTTGCACGTATATACCAGAGTACCGTTTTGGGTAAATACATAGTTGTCCTTGGGGAACGTCCTCTTCAAACATGGAAAGATATAGTACCTGAGGACCTTATAGTAGACGTTCGTGTTAACATTCTCGTTGGCCTTGAAGAAGTAGCAAGGCATATTTCTTCCGTAGGAAGCACCGACGCCAAGGACTATGGCCTGAGCTGGATGTTTGGTCCAGATGATTCCTTCGACTGAGCTCTTGATTCAACCAAGAATCCCTGGTTCATAACAGCATCCACTATGAAGATATTCTTGTCGGAGATCGACTAATGCACGGAGGGGATCACACGCCCTCTGCTGATTTAGTTGTTGCTCGACCATTTTTTATCGATCAAAAACAAAACAAACATCAAATTGTACCTTTTTGAATAACTCAAAGTACAAAATTGTCATACTTTTATAACTGAGCCTAGACGGCCTCGAAGAGAATTCCAATTTTTGAGTCCTCACCCTGTAAAGCAAATCATAAATGCCATTCTCTTTCATTCATGAGCACAAACACTATATATTAAGATGTTCCTTCCTCAAGAATGGAAAATCATGATAACAGCTTTGGTAAAAATATTTTACCAGGTCATATTTTTTACAGAACTATGTAGCACTGTATCCGTGCACTGACCAGGGACCAGGGTTGTTGCGTGTTCTCTTTCTTAATCTGTTAATAGCTTGTAAGCAGTGTTAACTTCCCCCTTGAAGTAAGCATTCCCGCCTATCTTTGGTATAAATTGTTTTAAAAATACATCATGAAATAAATTTAATCATAATATTTTCCATGCACTAATACTATTTTAAATCTAGAAGGTTCTCCTATTTAAAGCAGTAATTATTTTCCCCCCTCAAATCATATAACAGACAGCAGATATTAACAAGGGTATAAATTCAGTCATAGAATAATAGAAACCTGTAAGCCAAGGATAAAATGCCCCGCTACAAAGAAATGAGAAAATACTCCAATGACATACCATATCTTTAAAAGGCCATTTGTCAAATTATTATGAAAAAAAATTTATATATTATATTTAAATAATCAAATATATCAAAAAACTGGTCTAATAAATTCATAAATCATAGTTTTTATGAAATTATTTAATTCCAATATCAAGCCTATCACATACTTTTTTTTTAGTTATAGATATTTATTTGACTATTTAAATCAAATAAATGGGTGTTGTTTCATTAAAAGTATGACAAATGGTTGAGATATGGCCTTAATAACTTATGTTATGTCATTGTTTGTGATGAAAATCCGTTGATTTTTTTTTAGCTGGGCCGTTTTCTTTTTTTTTTCTTCTTCCTCTTTTGAATGTGTAATATAAAGAATGAATTGTCTTTTCCTTAGCGGTTGTAATTATCATTTAATTCCTGAGTAGTGAACATCCTTCCCTAGATAGATTCAATTCTATTGAAACCCTGTTTGAACATTCTTGTGTACTCATTAAAGACGGCGCATAACCCTCAAGATTTGTTCCGGAGTTATTATTGTAAGTCCTTCTTGAACTCTGATTAGAATTGGGGATCGATATCAAGTAATTCTCGCAAATGACATTGTTGATAGCCTTGTCTCCTTCCCTTCTAGTTCCAGTTGATTGTAGCTGATCTAATGAAACGTCATGAGTATTATTTCCAAAACATTCTACAAATCGTCAGGGTTACCATGTTGATTTTCGGTTTCTTTTTTTTTTTAACATGCCCATTCTACACTGGATTTTCCTCACTTGTCATTCTACTAATTTCTCAGTTCTTTTACCCCATTTGTAGCGGGTGCGCTTGAGCCTTCGCTTGCAGGTTTCTAGTATTATATGAATATAATTCAATAATGTCCTGAGTCTCACTCCCTCTTTTGCCTCGCACTCTTACATCCCAAAAAAAGCATAGACTGTTGCTTCTACATGCTCATATTGTTTTTTCAATGTTGCCAAATCCGTGTTGTACATTTTTATTAATTGTTTTCATATACACATAGGTATAATTAGTTATAGATTTACGTGTTAGTTCAATATCAAATTTAAAATTGATTTTTATGTCACAATTCTATTCCAAGACAAATTTAATCTAAAGACAAATAAAGGTTCGTGAATAAGCACATTTCCAATTTCTTTAAGTAGGTAATCAAAGGCACGAATAAAAACATACATTGACTACATACATAGTTTAGAATAGATTTTTATTTTCTAGAGAATTCTGGCCGTAGTGCTTTTATTTTTTCACTGAAAAAAATAAGTATTCTTCGCTAGAGTTATGGTTGAGATTCAGTTGATTTAATTACTTTTATGTCTATATATTTAATTGTTGCGGCATTACGTATGTAAATATGCTATTGCGTATTTATTTAGATCACGTTATTACTGTTATTGTATCGCACAACCTCTCCCTTGAAAAGAAAAGTGAATTGTTCAGAGCTTAAAAAGAGAAAATAGAAATTGAACCAATCAACATTCAGGACACTGCTCAGGATAAAATAACAGAGTCATTGCCATCTGACAACAAAATAAAGTATTTTTTTTTTTTTTTTGTGTAGGTGAGTGAGATAATACTGTACCATGATCAAATTAGAGGGGTCTCTTAAGATTATTTCCACAATTTTATAAGCCAAAAGTATGTTTTTACATTAATAAGGGCTTAAGGCAAAAATATGTTTAATTTTCTGTTTTTCTAATAAATTTGATTTTTTTACTTTTTTAAACATAAAAATCTGAAGATTGATTGGACGATCATTGACCCGTGAGCCAAGGGTGTAATTTGAATAAGGAGGTATATTATTGTTGCACATCTGTAGATGGGAAAAATATCTTCGTATCCTTAGATAAATCATTTGTAGATGGGACAGATGAATCACTACAGATATATGTAGTATAATTGCACCCAATTTTCTTTAAGGCAGTATTTCTACGGCCAATCTTCCTAAAATCCTTTACTTATAAAATGTGTCCTTCCCCCTTGTATAAATTTCAAACTCCACCTATGTTCGGGAGATCACATATCTTTACATTTCAGCAGGGAGCCTAGTTCACTTGTATGCCCATAAAAATGATCTTAATTAGCCTTTAAATTCTAATTCAGTTGTTTACTTTTCAAGCAAGTAAGTTTTTAAGTAGTAAGAATCTATGCATATGACTACAGGAGAATGTGCGTTTTTCACATAGCTACACCGCTTTTTGAAAAGAAAAAAATCAAAAAATCAAATTTTTATATATATTTCAAAAATCCATTGCTATTCATAAAAAATTTCAAAAAATTTTTTTTTCAAAATTCCATAGCTATTCAAGCCCTCTAACCCACCTCCTGTGGACGCCCCTGATCCACATAAGTCATTAAATTCCTACTCAATTGTGCAGTTCCAAGAAGTCAGTTTTTTTGTTTTAATTGAATGGATAAACACCTTTTTTATTGTTCATAATATATGTTTCATTTAAAAAATGGATATAACTATATAGGTATATATCAATAAATATATATAGAATATACAATATGTACTATATATTAAATAAATACGAACATAAATATTAGGAAATGATTGAGGAAGTGTATATAGCTGCAGAAATAAACAACGGTTCAAGAAGAAGGAAAATATATTATAAAAAAAAAAGTTGGTAAGTTTTCTATAAAACATTATTCTTTTTTATTTAGTATTAATTTAGAAAGCAGTGAGTGAGGAAGGACGTTCTTCTTAGTAATAGATAAGTCAAATAGTACCCTTATAGTGTAGTTGAAGAAATATATATGTGGTCCGTCAACAATAAAGCTATAATATTTTTTCTCAAAATTAAGTGTAGATTACATTTTTATTCCTATTTTAACGTAATATTGTCAATCTCTATCGACCAATTATTTTCATTAAGCCTCTAATTTCGTTGCAAATTGAACTATTCAAGTAGCAGCCAAAATTAATAGTCACAATAAAATATTTAAAAAAACGTTGGATTTATTTGTAAGGGGTCATATGGGGGTCAATATAAGTTTCTTACATCAATCAATGTTCTAAACTATAGCTAAAGCTCTTGCCTATATACCTTCATCCAACAGATTTGAATAATAATCTTAAAAATTGACTCAAAAATGTCTTTAAAATATTTGGCTGTGTGTATATTATATAAAAAATAAATTAGCTCTTTTTCTTGATTTGGGTTCAAGATTATTTTTATGTTGAGGCACCACATATGTATACTACGTATTACCAAACAGTAGTACACAAAAAGAAAAGGCTCGGATCTTTTCTCAAGATGTACACCTAGATAGAATGCCAAATGGGTCAAGATTACAATGAGTGCATCAAAGAAGATTATTGGAAGGGATATTGTGGAATATTTGCGTAATGAAGCCTTAGTGGGACGGATGAATAAGAAAAAACTTCAGACACTAGCCTCATCCATGGGCGTACTTAACCGTGTCAAAGAGGAGTTTGATAAGACACTCTCTGAGCCGGAAAGTCGATCAAAGTAAGTACACTTTAATTTACTCTGATAAGATTTATTGTTTAGAATTTAAAAGTAAATAAATAGGCGTTAAATATGGAGAATTAGACATTCTATTAAATTTATGACTCGTTAAACAAACACTTGGGTCTCTTTGTTAGACATGAAAACACCCTTGTCAAAGTTGTAAGTACTTATGCATGGGAACATACATATCTTATTATTTCCATTTAGTGGCGGTCAGGAATGGGGAGAGCAGAGAAGTTATGGCAAACCCTGAGACTAAAACTTGAATACATTGATTTTTAACATTAATGGCCGCGATATTTACCCAAAGCTCCTTCTGCGAAAGTTGAGACTGGCCACCACTAACTTCATCCATCTATTCTTCCTATGTCAGAGGTGGCGACACGGACTGAAGACTTGTAACTCGACTTTATCACACAAACAAAGATCAAGACTTGACTTGGACTACTCCAAAGCTAAGACTCACAACTCGACTTGGCTTTAAATTCCTTTCAAATATATTTACAAAATATAAGTACTACTCATTCAAGTATCTTTTATTTGCTAAGGATTTGAACTGGACTCGATGAAACTATTTATTGATTGGTACTTGTAAACAAAGACTTGAGACTTGGCTGGGACTTGAACTAGTAAGACTTTTCCCCCCACCTCTGATTACATATGTATATACGCATTCATGGTATATGAATGGACCGTCCCAGAAGTACAGGGCCCGACAAAGAAAACACGCTTTTTTTTTTTTTTTGGGGGGGAGATAAAAAAGATCAGCATAATCTTTTTTTAAACTCTATACACTTATTTTTTCCTTGTTACTCGAAAACTTCATTAACTACTCAATAGAAATTTCTTCACAATACTGTTTTTGCTCGAGAGTGAGCAAACACAGTACCCTTCTTGCACACAGCTTTCCCATGCCCAATTTTTCAGAAAAATTGCGTAGTACCGCACTTTTTGAAATTCCTACAATGTCTGCTAGCTAGTGCACTTTTAGTGGACGATCGACCATTGTGGATTTTGTAACAATTTGACCACTGCGATGCTCGCCTTACCAGTTCGTACGCGTTCGTTTAAACTCCTCAGCTAGCCAAATTTTTACATTTGTAAACGAAGGAGCACATCCCCCAGAGTAGAAGCCAACTCAGTTTTTATATCAGTTGGGATAAAGCCCTTCAAATAGAAGTACCGGGTGTAGGAAAAGTAATGAGACCTTCTAAAAATACAGTTTTGAATTAGTGTTGTTGATTAAATCTTAAAGTTCCAACTATTTTTGAATAGACTAGATTCTAAGGCTTTGATTTATGTACATGTTGTAAATAAAAATGATGTATATATCATGATGGACGCAAGGAGAACCATTATGGCAATTTAATCCACAGTAGGAGGACCATCTTGGACATCGTGAAGGCCTGAAACTGTCCCGTCAGAAATCGCTATCGTTTGGCTGATGGGCACAACATTAAAGATAACTCCAAGGGATAAAGACCCGCCAAAGTGAAGCTTGAAGACATCATGATGGCTTTGAAGGTCAATCCAACGATGAAAATGTTAGAGTACACCAAGAAAAAGAAGGTACATCGATCTACTAAGGGCAAGGCCATCTGAAAGCCTGGAGGAAATCGCTTACAAGAATTGAGAGGCCACTCCTGTATCAAGATCAAAAAGAACTCAGTCTTTAGAAATGTATACAACTCACGAATGATCTGAATCACAACAGCAACTGGGTAATTTTTTTCTCTGATGAAACAAGTCTACAACAAGCAAAATGCATTGGATGACAACAACATTAGGACAGTCACCAAGACGAAACATCTGGCCTCTATGATGATGTTGAGGGTTGTGGCATTACCTGGATAAAAAATGCCTCCAATTTGGTTTGCTGTTGGATACCGGTTACCTGCAGCCGACTACTTGGGGATGTTCACAGAATATGTGGTCCCATAGATCACCAATACCATGAAGAAGTTCAACAAGGCAACAGTCGTATTTCAGCAGACGGGACTCTGACCCATACTGCTAGTATTGTACAAGAGGGGATAGGTAGCAATATGATCTTCTGGTACAAGAACCTTTGGTCCCCTCAGAACCCAGATTTAAATTAACTGGATTACTCTATATGGCGGCAAATTGAAAATAAGGCCTGCAAAGTCCACCAACCGAATATTTATTCCCTGAAAGCCTCTGTTAACTAGCATTGGAGGATCATGGAAAAGGACTAGGTTGTCAATATGTGCAAGGGGTTCCGGAGGCGGTTAGAAGCCGTCATTGAGGCTGATGATGGCCAGATTCATAATTAATATGCATTGTTATAATAAAAAATATTATAAGATAAAATTTTCTATGTACAACATCATCCTGATCAATTATGAGTATTCAAATGACTACTTAGAGGCAGGTCTCAGTATTTTTTCTACATCCGATATTGTATCAGCTAACGATGACCAATTTTCTCCATTTTCAGAGAATCACTGACAGCGTTCATTATTAATGACTACCAGAAAAATACTAAACAACGTGGCGCCTTCAAATATAAAACTTATGTTTTATAGATTGTATACCTTCTAATACAGTGATTCTTTTAAAACAACTACCACCAGCTTTTTCTCAGGCCGGGTAATTCTGGGACCGCCCTCATAACAGAATTGAAGTCAAGGCAATCTCATGAAGAGATTTGTACAAACACAGCAAGCAGAAGAATTATACGTATTTATGTTATATTATTTGGAATTACATACAGGGACATTTTTTCATGACCATATTAGAAAAATAACAATAAAAGGTAAAAATGTTTGACAGGTTACTTCTATAATTTTTTTTATTGAACGATAAATGACATTTAGTTTTTTTTTTCCATATAGTTTCTTTCTTTTTTTATTAATATTTATATATAATATTTTTATTCTCCTTTTTCAAGACATAAAAAAATTGTATAAATTGCCGCCAATTTTCTATTTATTAAACAAAAGAAGCGACCTTTCTTTATTGATATATCTAGAATTGTAAAAAATATGACCTGCCACTATGTAATAATAAAAGGAGCAGAAAATTAACAAGGTAATTTGAAGAATATCCGGAGGGGAGAGCAGCTTACCAGCCATGACGTTTTATAAAATTAGTTATGAGTAGCTATTAAAAGGCAAAGAAATAAACCCAAATATTACTCCCTATCCTTCAAACATGATATAGGTAGGAATTCCACCGATGTCAATCCTAAATTTTACTCCCTCCCCAAAAAAGATTTACACTTATAACTCCTGCAAAGATCCTTAGTATTACTCTCAATTATTCATGAGCGTGCACACTTTATACTTGGATGTAATCTCCAAGAACAGCTTAAGATTGATTACT